>NC_052048.2:163057109-163249609 GCF_903992535.2 Arvicola amphibius
CAGAGGCAGGCGGATCTCTGTGAGTTCGAGACCAGCCTGGTCTACAAGAGCTAGTTCCAGGACAGGCTCCAAAGCCACAGAGAAACCCTGTCTCGAAAAACCAAAAAAAAAAAAAGAAATTAGTTGTAAAATCTTAAAATATGGATTACTGTCTTTCTCTTTCCTGTACACACACAAAAACATGGCATTTATATTCTGGATGTCCTGAAAGCTTCAAGCTTCTCATGACTAATTGTTTCTCTACCTACTAAGAACTGTTCTTCATTGAATTTACAGACTGTACTTCATTGGAAGTTGCACCTGGTCTGCTGTGTAATTTTCTCTTTATATACTTATCTTGTAAACCTCAGATGCTTCCTCCCATTATTCAATGTGCCGTTTGCCTCCAAACCTAGTATGACTTGCAACCACCTTCATAAGTGAAACAAACTGGGATTGCAAGAGAAAACCAGAAACAGATATCTCTACTGTTCTAGTCTTGGTTGCCCCTGGGTCTTCCAGGATATTTGAATATTCTTTAGAACTTACTCACTATGTATCTCATTGGGTACAACTATTATCCAACTCAACTTTCAGAAATACAAATGTGGGAATGCTGGGAATAGGATTGAGATGAGTTAAGATTTAGGAGAGAACTCATCAGGAGCATTAGAAGTGTGTGGACTCAGGAGTCACTTTAAGTCAGCAGATCAGCTCAGAAAGGCAAACCTTGTCTGTATTTGTGGAAATTGTGTCATATGATTTTTTCAGTATGAAGCAAAGTATTTGAGATCAAAAACTTAGAAGGTGGAAATGTTTTTGTTTTTGATCACAATTTTAGAGGTTTCAATATGGAATGCTTCTGTCCTCTGAGTTTGGGTTGCCACATCATGGGGGAAAGAGTTCTGTATATTTCATGGTTGCTAAAAATCGATGAGTGTGTAGGGTCCCCAGTGACTCCGTCACTGAGAACACCTTCAATGATGCAATTTTCTTCCATCAACCCCAACTCTTAAAGCTTCTATAACCTTAAAATATTACCATAGTCTTGAAACCAAAGCTTGGTACTCAAACATCTAATTTATTTATTAATTTATTAATGTCAACATAATGGAATTAAATATTATAATCTCCTCAAATAATTATATTGTGAAGTAGTATCATGGGATATAACAACAACTAAAATGGACAATAATCTATCAATAAATAATCAAATGATGGATAAATAATAATTAGTCATATCTGGCATGAATAAATAAAAAGTTTTAAGAGTAAAAGGGATAGCTAATCACATTTGAGCTGTATTTGAAACACATCCATTCCGGGCAATGAAGAATGGTCAAACTTTTTCTCGTGGACTCAGGCTCCCGGTACACCAGGCACTGTAAGAAGGTCTTTTCATTTTATCTAATTTAATGACTAGTTAGTTACAAGAAGTATAATTTCATTATACAGAGAGAACTTACTGACAAATGTACTATGCATAGTTTTGCTGACTGTCGGTTGATGTGAATGTATCAATTTTATGACAAATTAAGAAAATTAAGACAAAAAGTGAGGAGGGTTTCAGAGCATTCCTGGGTAGGAATAACCTGACCTCTCTAAGGGAGATGGAAGACCCAGGTACTGTGGATATCACCATTCTCTCTCGGGGACCCTGAACCCAAGTGGAGAAGGGGAATTGAGCAGTAGCATGCTATCATATCTTTGGTAATAAAATTTGTGTTGCTGTTTTATCTTCAAATAATCTTCAGTTAATCCAAATAAATGGGGCAAGGAAAGTAGCAATTTGTAATTAGAAAAAAAATGTTTTTAAGAGGTACTTTCCTCCCTGTATGAAATTTAGTTTTTGTGTTTAGTCTGTTTTTTATATTGATTCACATTGTTTAAAATTTCCCAAAACATAAGAAAAACATGAATCACCAGTGTGATGTGTCTAGTTTCTGAGCAAACACAAAGTTTAAAGTACTGTCATAACCTTTCACAAAACATCCATATTTTATTTCCAATTTTTCCCAGAAAGGTACCCCTCTATATTGTAATATTACTTAGTAGAAGAAACTCAGTGATTTTTAATATAACTCACTATATATGATCTGGCATCTGGTAAGAATTGAAGATGATTATTTTAATATGTAATTTTAATGAAGCAGAAAATATCCATTATCAAAAACTTACATTTCTTAAAATTTATATAATAAGTTGAATTTTTTTTAACTTCACTGATGTTCTTAATGCCAAAGATCATATATTCATATAGCAAATTCCTTTATCTTTGTAAAATGAATGACTGTATTTCCTAATACCTAATAGATTTATTAAGGAATTATGATATAATTAGGGAGCATCTGCATAATATATTCTAATTTACTCAGGATGCCTTGCATGAGCAGGCATTCCTCCAAGCTTGGTACCGTTTAAAATCATTCTTACTACACATTTCTTGTTCGCGTATAGAGCCTGTTCTACATATTTCTGGTCTACCTTAGGCTTCTGAAATCATCTCTTTTTATTATTCCATTAAAGTTTTTAAAAATGGATTTCCCTTACTCTTTTCTAATCATCCTGTCATTCTTTAGCCTTGAGATGTTAAAATGAATGAGTAAAAATGTTTAAAATGTAATTGTCTCAGTCAGTCCATCCAGAGTCATGGATTTGCAAAATTATGTCAGTCTTTTAAAAATACATTTGAGGAGGCTTTTCTACTCATTTGGATTTTTAATATTAATTTTCTCTTGCTCTGCTGCTTAGCTATGAAAATGAAAAAGTATATAGTTGTGGGTTTCTTTTTCAGTGGTGTTAAAGTACTAGGATTTTAATGTTCCACAAGGCAGTTTCTACATTTCTGTTTACTGCAACCCTAACAGAAAATAGAATTAAATTTCTACTCTCTAATAGTAAGAAAAAAAATAGTTTAATGCATTCTGTCATGATTTACCAAAAGTTTACTTTCTCCCCAGATCAAACAAATAAGAGAAGTCTGTTGAAGTTTGACCCTCACCTACTCTGTAAATAGAAGAATATTCTGGAGAAACTAAGATTGCAAGCACGAAGAAAAAGACCGCTGCATCCAGAGAGGGCAAAAGCTCCCCCTCCACTCGTAAGTCAGCAGCGCTCTGTGTTCTCTGTCTCTCATGACAGTTTATGTTGAGATTTTAGTAAAAGATAAAATGTTGACAATATTGTTTGTACTATGTCCACAAATATGCAGTTGTTTGTTTAGTAACTTTTGCATTTGGATTTGTGTTAATATTTACTGACTCAATCTAAGACAACCAATTCTTTAGAATAATAATATTCAATACAAAATGGATTAATTCTCCTTGCTTTTTTGATGGTGAATTATTAAGGACTTGATAGTCATCTGATGCAAAAATATTACTTAATTTAGTATTAGTAGTGCCAATTTTTGTCTTACTACTGCATATTCTGGCTTTTTCCCTTGGTGTACTTTTTCATATCTGAGAATAAGACTATTGTACTACGCCTGTTTAAACCCGCCACATGGTAATCCTGACATTTCGTCTTTTACTTTATCTCCCATACTGAGACTATATTGAACTGACATAGTATCCTTAGCTTACTATAAAATTCTATCAAATTTTTATTCTAAATATAGTCTAAAGAATATTTATTATTTTTAGGAAAATCTTTTTAAATTTTCTTTCATTTTATTGATAATAACTTTTATTCTTCTACAGTATATCCTGATTAGAGTTCCCCTCTCTCAACACCTCCTGGTACTTCCTCCCCTCCCCTCCCATCTGGATCCTCCGCCATACTGACTCCCATTAAAAACCAAATAGTCTTCTAAGGGATAATGATAAAATGCAATGAATTCTAATAAGATAGAACAAAAACTAATACATCAGAATAGGATAAACAAACTGGAGGAAAATAGACAAGAAAACACACATGAAACAGACACTTGTTCACGCACTCAACAATCCCATGAAAACACTAAACTAGGAGACAACGTATATGTATGGTAAAAAGAGAGAAACACACTCATGCGTGTACACACACTATATGTGTGTGTGTGTGTGTGTGTGTATAATGTTTATATAAAATAAACAAAATCCCTGACATGTCAGTATGAGACAAAGAACTTCCAAGGATGCCACTGATTTCCCTTTCTGTTGCCCATCTAGCTCTTGCAATGCAGCCTGCACTTACGAATAATTTGTTTCGCCTGTGAGATTTCCTTAGAGAAAAGAACATTTTTACTTACATGTTGTTATCACTTTCCTAGGGAGATCTATTTGTTGCTACTACTTCCTTATCTATACATATCATCTGTGATTCTACGGATTGTCACTTGGTTATCATTGGCTTAATAGCTAATATCCACATAAATGAATATATAAAATATTTTTTTTTTGGTTTTTCGAGACAGGGTGTCTCTGTAGCTTTGGAGCCTGTCCTGGAACTAGCTCTTGTAGACCAGGCTGGTCTTGAACTCACAGAGATCTGCCTGCCTCCACCTCCTGAGTGCTAGGATTAAAGGCGTGCACCACCACTGCTCGGCTTATAAAATAATTCTATTTCTGGTTTTAGATTAACTTACATGGAAAAACTTACATTTTTATTTTCTAGTTCCATTCATTTACCTGTGAATTCCATAAGTTCATTCTTTTTCACAGCCAAATAATTTTCCATTGTGTAAATATACCACATTCCCTAATCCATTCATCTATTGAAGGACGTCTAAGTTGCTTCAAGTTTCCAGTTATTGTGAGTAATGTGTTTGTGAATAATGAATGTGTTTGAGAACGTTTCTCTGTGGTTGGATGACGTATTCATAGGGTATATGCCCAAGAGTGGTATGCTAGGTCTGGAGGGTTACAGATACCAATCTTCCTGAGGAACTGGCACACTCATTTGCATATTGCCTATAGAATGGTGCACTCCCACAAGCAATAGATGGGTATTTCCATTACTACAATCCTTGCCAACCTGACGTGCTACTTGTATTATTGATCTTAAAATCTTAAAAGTGTAAGGTAAAATCTCAGAATAGATTTGATTTTCATTGATGACTAAGGAAGTTGAACACTTCTTTATATGTTGTATGGCCATTTTAGTTACCCCCTTTGAGAATTTACTCTCTAGCCCAGTACCCCATATTGAACTGCCTATTTCTTGATATCTAGCTATTTTATTTTTAAATATATTTTGGATATTAGCCTTCCATTGGACATTTAGTTATTATCTTCTTCAGCGGTAAAAAACAATGACATCTTGAATTTTGCATGCAAATGGATGGAAATAGAGAACACTATCCTGAGTGAGGTAACCCAGACCAAAAAAGATGAATATGGTATGTACTCACTCATTAGTGCATTCTAGCCATAAATGAAGGACATTGAGTCTATAATTCATGATCCTAGAGAAGCTAAATAGGAAGGTAACCCTCCCCCCCAAAAAAACATGTAGTTATCCTCCTGGATATCGGAAGTAGATAAGATTTCCAGGCAAAAATGGAGAGCTTGGGGGTGGGGGTGGGATGGGGGCTAAGGGGAGATGGGGAGAGAGAAGTGAGAAAAGGAGGATGCGGAGAACTTGGGGAATGGGACAGTTGGGATGGAGCAGGAGCGGATATGGGAGCAGGGAAGTATATATCTTAATTAAGGGAGCCATTTGTGGGTTGTCAAGAGACCGAACTCTAGAGGGGTTCCCAGGTATCCAAGGAGATGTCCCCAGCTTGTTCATTGAGCAGCTGAGGAGAGGGCACCTGAACTGGCCCTATACTATAGCCACTCTGATGAATATCTTGCATATCACCATAGAACCGTCATCTGGCGATGGATGGAGATAGAGACAGAGACCCACACTGGAGCACTGGTCTGAGCTCCCAAGGTCCAAATGAGGAGCAGAAGGAGAGAGAACATGAGCAAGGAAGTCAGGGCCTTGAGGGGTGCGCCCACCCACTGTGACAGTGGGGCCGATCAAATGGGAACTCACCAAGGCCAGCTGGACTGGGTCTGACAGAGCATGTGATCAAACCGGACTCTCTGAATGTGGCTTACATGGAGGGCTGACTGAGAAGCCAAGGACAATGGCACTGGGTTTTGATTCTACTCCATGTACTGGCTTTGTGGGAACCTAGTCTGTTTGGATGCTCACCTTCCTAGACCTGGATGGAGGGGGGAGGACCTTGTACTTCCCACAGGGCAGGGAACCCTGACTGCTCTTTGAACCAGAAAGGGTGGAGGAAGGGGAATGGGGGGAGGGGGAGGGAAATGGGAGAAGGTTAAAATTTGTAATGATAATAATAATAATAATAATAATAATAATAATAAATCACAGACATTCAGATTTGAAAGGATGGGGAAAAAACAACACAGAACAGTGTCTGGTCATAGAAGACAGGATTGCCTAAACAGTGAGAAGCAGAGAATCAGCATCACCAGCAAAGATGTTGAAGCTGACGAATGCTTACACAAAGATTACATCCTCTCAGTCTGTAGTCTAGCTTCTTTTAATTAGCAGTGGCAATTTCACAGTATGTTCCTTTTTGTCATAAGTAATGCTTTTAGTGCCTTCTCTAAAAGATCCTCACCAAAACTAAGGATATTCATAATTTTAAAAACAGAATAATTACTATGAAAAAGCCAACAGTTCCTTGTCTTCCAACACTGAGCACGAGAGATTTGAAATTAGTGATGCTACACCTTCTACATTAACCTGAAGAAAAAAGATACAGGCTTAAATCTAACAAGTCACATACAAGACCAATGATACTCAAACAGCAAAACTCTGATGCAAAAGCATCAAATGAGGCTTAAGTAAATGGGGAGATTTTTCTTTGTCATCTGACTTAATATTGTTCAGATGTGCGTTCTTTCTAATGTCTTTTGTAGATTGAATTTCTTAGGTAAAATTCCAGCATTATTTTTTAAACAAAAAATATGGTTATGTGATGTATGCGATAAGTAGTTATGCATAGATTTTTGAGTGTGAATGTGGGCAAATTATTCACAGCATGTTCATGAAGGTAAGCAGATAACTTCAGCTGTTGGTCCTCAACTTGTACATTGTTTGAGATAAGATGCCTTGTGTGCAGATGTGTAAGCGTGGTCACATGGCCTGCAAGCCTCTGAGATTTCTTTTGTCTCCTCCCATCTCATTATAAGTGAGTGCTCTGGGGTAACAAACATTTGTTTCTACATCCTCCTTCCTGCAGGTTCTGAAGAACTGAATTTCTGTTCTTTTTATTGGGCATCAAGTGCTTTGTCCACTTAACTTTATCTACAGCCCCACAATTTCTTTTGTAAACAGTGAGAAACTGACCCTTCAATTTATATGGAAAGGCAAAATAGCATATTCAACATAGTCCTGAAGAAGAATGACTCCATAATTCAAATACAAGCCTGTAGTAATCAGTATAATGTGGCATTGTTTAAAGAATGAGTACATATACCACTGAAATAGAACCGACAACTCTAGAATAGACTCAAACTATATAATCCTCTTATCTTTGACAAGGGAGTAAAGGCAATTCAATAGAGGATAGCCTTTTCAATAAATAGTGTTCAATAGTAATATACCAACACTTCTAAATCAGATCTAGACACAACATTTCACCTTTCACAAAATGAGCTATAAATAGAAGAAAAAAACTAGTAGAAAGGAAAGAGAAATTATAAATATCCTTAGGCTTGGTGAGGATGTTTTAGATATGGCACCAAAAGCTTGATTTACGAGAGGAAGATGTAAGCTGTGAGATTGCCATTCTGAAGAGCGGGAAGACAAATTGCAGACTGAGAACATATATTCATAGATGATTCTTGATAACGAATTTGCACTCTTAATAAAAAAACCTTAAAACTCAATAATTAGCTTATGAAGCACATCTCGGCAGGATGTGCACATCATAATCCCAGTACTGTGGTGGTAGAGACAGGTCGATAGATACTTGGTAGTGAGAGTAGGCTGTAAGCCTAGTCAAATCTGTGATATCAAGCAAATGAAAGACCTTTTCTCATAAAACAACTTTGAATCACAGTTAGTAAAAACTCAGAGATAGATATTGGGGTTCAACCTAAAGACCCAAAAAAACAAAACAGCCAGCCACTGTATCTTACCTCTACCTCAGTTTGAAATGGTGATCCTGCCTCCAGGAATGTCAGAATGACACTGTGCCTACAGTAGTCTCCTCACATTATATAATCCTCTCTAGAACTCAGATTAAAGGCATGCACCATCCGGTTTCCATGACACCTAGGATTATGAATCATCCTTGGATTAAAGGTGTGTGTTACCACTGTCTGGTCTGTAAGGCTGACCAGTGGGGCTGTTTTACTCTCTGATCTTCAGGCAAGCTTTATTTATTAAAATGCAAATGAAATGCCACTACAAACTTTAGTGAGGGTATAATACCCTACGGGTGAGCTCTAGACACATATTAACTCACACACACTTGTACATGCGTGTACCTACTGGGCAAGATGTCTAAATATATCCCAAACTAAAGAAAATACTCATAAACAAATGATTATATAGAAGATTATCATTATTGTGTATCATTAGCAAATTGCAATGAAGGCAATGAAATACCAGTATGTACCTATCGGAAACGGCTAAATCCACAAGTGAAGATGAGGATTTGGAACACTGGGGCTCTGAATCACTCCTGTTGGGATGTATACTAATACTTCTAGTTGGGGCAAGAGGTAGCATTTTCTTAACAAAGGTAACTGTAGGCTTAATTTACAATCCAACAGTATATGCCATATTAATTACCCAAATGAGTTGAAACTTTACGTCACACAAGAATGTTCATAGCAGGGTTATTTTATTATCTGCTAGGGATTTAATCCAGTATTTAATCCTGTTGGGAGCTGTGAAACCCCCAGATCCTGAATTTCTGGTAAACAACTTGTTTGCCTCTGCTCTGCGACAGCCTGCAGCTGCTCTGAGTGGGAGACCATGATGGCAAGAGAGTGGTTTCTGGTGGGTTGGCTCGGGCGTGGCTATCACTTAAAGATCCCTATATATGCTGCCCCTGGACACAATAAAGGGGGCATTCTTGGGGCATTCTTGTTTCAAGGATGACCCATGTCTCTGTGTGTCTCTGAGTCTTTGTGTGTTTCATTCTCCAGCCCCTTGTTTGGTTCATGAACTGTATGGTAGCACATAGAGCACAGATGGGAGTGGTGCATTACATAACCCTACGCATATTTCCTGCTCCTAAGCTAGATCCTCATAACCTGGGTATAGCAAGTTGAACAACTCTAACTTGGTTAAGCAACCCAAATTTTCTTTGGTCAGTGAATGCGTAGGTAAACAAACTGTGATGCATACAGAAAACGTTTATGTAGTTGTTCAATAATAAAAGAAATGAGCTACCAAGCCACAAAAACATAGAGGGCCCTGAGATACATAGAGTTGAGAAAAAGAATTATGTGAAAAGGTGGCATACAATATATGGTTTTCAGGAGGTAAAGAAGAGGGATGGATATGAAGAACACAGACATTTCAGGGTAGTGAGTTTGTTCTTTATGATAATGTAATGATGGATATTTGACATAGTATATTTATTAAAGCCCAATGAAAGGATAAAATTAAAGAGTTAATTCTAGGGTTATGAAACTATAGCATGATATGTGCATTGATTGACAAATATCCCACAGACGCATGTTCCTGTTAGAGGAATTGTGTGTGTGTGGGGGGGTGGAGGTGTGGTGGGGAGGGTGTGCACCACAACTCGGTGCTTTTTGCTTAGTTTTCCTGTAATCTAATATGCTCTAAAACACTAAGGACATTAATCAAAAAAAATTGTGCTGTACATCCCGTTTTAGAAACTTTCTGCATGTCTAATGTAATTCACAGCAAAACAGAATTTAACACACATTCGTCATGATTTTTGTTAAGCAGAATTCTAAGAAAAGCTAGGATAATTTCAAATTTAATCCATCGACAATGAATATTCAAATTTAGAAAGATGAATTTATTAACTTAGTATTTTGTGATATTACAGAAGAGCTTGTTTTATTTGGAGAAAGTGTACCGGGGAGCAACTCTACACTTGTATACATATGCTAACCTTTAGGAAAATGTATGTGCCTAGGACACTCTTGTTTTGAACTTAAGAAAAATATTAGTACAAAATTTGATGGAGTCATTAATAACATTAATTATAATAGCATCCATTATACAGTATTAAGTTCCTCTTTTTTTTATTTGTTCATTGTTTCTTTCTGAATTTTAGAGTTTTGAGATAGAGTTGTCTTATGTAGCCCAGGATGGCCTCCATCTCATGATCTGGGCTTATAAGCATGGACCACACCAACTTCCTTTCCTCAACCTTTCATGTAGATAATATAGAAGCTTCTTTCTCAGAAACACTTAAACACTTAGTGTAATCATTTAAGTGGGTTTTGATTTTTGAAATTATGTTGGCAGGTTGACAAAAGAAAATGTAATACATACCTTTATATTCTTTGACTATAAAATCTGAAATATAATCATAATTTAATTTTTAAAGGGATTAATATGGATATTTTTGTATCTTTTTATTTTCTTTCTTTATCCTGACAATTCCCACTGTTTCTTGTTTTATTCTTTCATTTTCAGTAGTTTCAGTTGGCTAAATTGTCCGAAGGGGGAATACAATATTATTTACTTGGTTGGCACTAAGAGAAACCAAGATTTATTATTCATAAAAAATTAAATATAAAACCCCTTTATCTTCAGGCTCTGGATATAGCTAGGCTCAACACAAATGTCTAGGGAAAATGCATCTGTTGCTGTTGCAATTTTTTTTTGTTTCTCCAAAAACTTGGCATTTATAAAATATCTAAGATTTTGATTTGTCTTGGCCAAAGCTCAGATTACCAGGGAATTGCATTTTGAACATATTCAACTAAGAATTATCTTTGTAGCAACTTTTTCTTTGCCATATTGATTTTTTGGGACTAAAATCAGATTTTTTTTTTAAGAGAGAAAAATCTATGTTTCTTCTTGGTGCCAAGGTACATTTTTTTCTATGTGAGAAAAGCATAAAGCAATGCTGATAGGCTACTCAAAACTTCGCTTAGCTCCCTGTGGAGGAGAAAGCTCCATTTGGAGTTGTCTGACCTGGGATCAAGTGTTTGCTCTGTCACTTACAATATTTATTAATTATGGGTGAGTCTGCATGTGAAAATTTTTATAGGATTATATCAGTGTTAAATGATCAAATACAAAGCATGCCTGCATAGAACAGTCATCCATTTCCTGTATTGCCTCTTTCTCCCAGTCATTTCATTTAAGTGTTTGCGCACAAATAAATGTATATGTTTAGAATATGTATGCAATTATAATATACATATGTACAGTTTGTATGTGTTTCTCAAAAATATATGTAATGTTTTATGGAGCCATGGTACTTTTAAAGCTCTGAGGCAGAGATTTCTTCTGGAAATGATAAAATTTTGGAATTTGGAAAATGTGGATTCTATCACCATATGGAAATTTTTAAAAACTTATTTCTTGGTGCCCTTGTTTTTATATAACATTTTATTAACCTGTGTGTACTGTTCTTACATCCTTATAAAAGATCTGACATTAATATTTATCTTACAAATTCCCAACAGACAAGAGAAGAATAGTACTATTTGTTTTCCCAAGTGTGTAATTCAGGGAATAATGGATTACTACATATTGATTAGGCTTCAAAACCATGTGCCTCAAGAAGATGTATAGGAATATGAGAGACAAAGGAATGTATCCATTGAAAGCCTAGAAAGAGAGGTGTCAGTTTTGACAAGACAGACATGCAAGTTAGGAGCTGAATCTTTTTGAAAGTAAGTCTGATATTCATTGGGTTTAGTGCTCATTCAATAAGGTGCCAGCTTCCTAAAGAGCTCTGTGCATCTCTTTATAATTAAGTCAGATATTTGTACGGAAGAAATTTCACAAATCGCGACATAATTTTCCACATAATTTCTTACTATGATCTAGATTTTATATCCAGGCCGCAGTCTCCCCTCCCTCCTCTCTTCCCATGCTCTTCCCCAACCCTGACTCTGTCCCCCCACCCCAATCTACTCTTCTTCCTTTTCTGTTCAGAAGGGGTCAGATCTCCCTTGAGTATCAACAAAACATGGCATGTTTCTGTTTAGGAAAGGAAAGTTGATATCTTCAGGCAGTAGCCTGTGTACTTGCCTATTTTCTCTGAATTTGTGTTTTTGTGACTGTTAAATACGGATAAAGCCTTACCTGAAGCTTGCTCTTAGACACTAAAGTAGGTGTTGTTAGCAGAAACCAGAATGTCCAAAAGGAAGAATGGAATCCCTTGACCTAAATCTGAGTTTATATTTGTCATAAAAGACTAAACTCATAGTTTCTGCCGATCATTCTTCCTTTTGCAAATAGTTAAAATCATGCATTTTCAGCATATTTTCAGAATTTAATGACAAGACTTTATCATTAAGATTTTTGGAGAAACACAAAATGCATATGTAGCCCCCTGCCTGCTGCATGTTGGCGTTGGTTATCCTCCGAGTCTGTTTGCAAGTGTCTGCTGCAGTGCTCTCTCGAGCAAGGGGCAGAGTATTTTTGGAACCCGGAGTTCTTTTCTGTGGACATCCACAGTCTAAATCTGTGATACTGACATTTGTATTTGTATAACTATTACACACATGCCCCACTTTCATTCTTGCTTTTGGTAATACATAAAGGGGGAAAAAACAGGTCTTTGGTCAGATATTATGGACTGGTTTGAAAATATATATTTTCAACATATATGACCTAGTGATCATTTCCACTTTTTTACTTAAATCTTCATTGATTTATTATTGTAGAACTTAAAGCCTCCCAATTTGTTACTTTAAATAAGGAAAATAAGTTTTTCCATATCCGAGTTATATTTTAGATTTTTGCCAAAGGCATTAAGTGTATTAAGATCTAAACTCTCATTTAAATGCAAACCCACAATGTCAGGTAGCTTAAGCTATTAAAAAAGCATTGCTAGAATGTAGTCAGAAATGTTGCTTGTTTAGTAATATGGCAGTTGTAGGTTCTTCTCCAAGATCCATGACTTCATTAGTCTGAAGAGTTGGCTATGTTTCCAATACTAGGCATAATTTTCTTCTTGTGTGAATTTTAGGTCTACTAAGAGAACTGGAAGTTACTGCCAAGCTATGAGTGTCAATAGTAAATAATTAAGACTATTGTGCCACTCTGGTCATAGCTGTGGGTCATAGGTGTTGTACCTGGTAAGACTATTGGTTGCCCCTTTCATTTGGATGGAAGTTTGCACAGTACCTTCTGGTACCGTGAAGGCTAGTCCTCAGGGTAAAGACTTTCAGGTAGGTTTATCTGATCTGGGCAAACTACTTCTGAATGCTTTTCACGAAAAAATAATATTAAAAATTTTCATTCTAGAATCCAAAGTTAAAGGTTTTTCAGATTTGCTTTTTGAAATGGTCTAAAATTTTTTTAAAAAGTAGTATAATTAGCATTAAGATGCCCAGATCTGAAATTTGCTAACATTTTGTTTTGTTATTTTTGATCATATGTTTTAAAAAGCCACAAATACTTGCTATGTCACTATAGCTTGGGTCTAGAATTACTTACTATTTACTTAACGGAAGATAGAGTTCTATGTAAAATCCTCCTAAAATAATGTTTTCAGTATATATCTCGAAACATACAAGTTTAAGACTTTTAGTTATTTTAAAGTCAACATTCCACTAGCTGAATTATATTCACATGTGGCAGACGACACAAATTGTAAATGTGCGTTTTGACAATTTTTCATGGGATGAATGAACTTGTGTAAGCAGTATACAACTAATGAAACAGAACTTTAACCAGCTAGGCGTCTCCCCCTACCCATCACTTTGTGGTCTGCTAGTAGCTTTTCACTTTTAAAAAAAAAAAAAAGGCATTAAATCATGACTTTCTTTTTTTTATTGATTTTTATTGAGTGCTACATTTTTCTCTGCTCCCCTCCCTGACTCTCCCCTCTTGGCAAGCTAAGGGGATTCTGACCTATCACCTGATTAGCTTGTTTAGGGGGCAGGAGGGGACTGGCTTTCTGTTTTCAGGATTAGTTTTCCTGTTTCCTCCTTGCAGTCATGTGTAGTAAGTAAACTAGTCTGTTTCCTTCTCTGGTGTCACTCCAATTGTGTGACTGTACCACCTTTTATTTAGATTCCTTCTATTCTTGGTAATTTGCCTTGTTCTCCTGCCCCTTGCTGTTTAGGACTAACACTGCTCTGAAAATTAACATGCATGCATTTTACATATAATGCACATACCTGAGTAAAAATGTTTGCATTGTGGTTAATTGGTCATGAATGCTTTGCTGGTTAGTCTTTCTTTGTTAACCTGAAACCAACTAGAGTCTTGGGAAGAGAAAACACTAATTAAGGAATTGCCTCCATCACATTAATCTGTAGTTAGGTATATGGGTCATTTTCCAATTTTTAATTGATATAAGAGGAGATAAACTGTTCTGGGAAGTGTTATCCACAGGCAGGTGAGGCTAGATGATATCCAGAAGGTAGGTAAGCCAGTCATGGAAAAAAAAATCCTGCAATCAGCTTTCCTCCAAGTTCTCTGCTTCTGGTATTTTATTTGTGCTTTAACAAATAAAGCTTGCCTGAAGATCAAAGTGTGGCTCTAGTCACACTAATTAGTCATAGAGGACAGGCAGTGCGATAGACAATTTTAATCCCAGTACTCAGGAGGCAGAGGCAGATGGTTGTCTGGGAGTTCAACCCTACCCTGAACTTCACTAGACTGAATCAGTATAAAAGAGAAACAGAGAGACGTGGTGGTGGCTCACACCTTTAATCCCATTACGAGGGAGGTTTAGATGGAAAGTGTTATGGCTGGGCAGAGAGGAATATAAAACAGGAGGAGACAGGAGCTCAGGATTTAGACTAAGCATTCATAGGGACAGGATCACCCATTTGGTCTGAGGATTTGGTAGTGGTTAAGAACTAGTGGCTGGCTGCTCTGCTTCTCTGATCTTTCAGCTTTCACCCCCTAATATCTGACACAGGGCTTTTTTATTAAGACCAATTAGAATTCGAGCGACAAGTTCCTTCCGCCAAATTCCTGCAAGGAATGTGAACATTATATAATGTTGCCTCTTTATTGTGCAGAGTTTGGTAATGTGGGGCCTGCTGAGATTTAGCTGAAGAGATGACACTTATGACAGCCCCTGCAATGGAATCAAACAAACTTGTTTAATAATTTGCATTGTTATTATATTTCCTTGGAAATGGTCATTCTAGTGTCCATAATGTCAGCTCATAAATCTTTGAAGATTCTTTACCTGAGTCTTCCATTTCTCTTTAAAACATATCTATTGTATACTTTTTAATCCCTTTTTATTTTTCTAATTTTTTAGTGGCATGACTCACAAGTAATTTGGACAATTTAAACAACCAGATTCATACATTCTCTAATGTTCATATTGAAGAACTGATTCTATGAAAAACAGTGAAATAATTCAGAACTTGATTTATTAGATCATATTTTATAGGACAATAGAATGTCTTTTTAAAAATAATGGCTAAGGATAGCACTAGGATTTGTGACTTTTATATTAGTTAGAAGGAAAGAAGTCAGTGATGCTGCCGTGACCAGAGGAAGACCTTTACTCTACATTCTTCAATTTGCCGCATTGTTTCAAAGAAAGTAATCTAATTAGTTTATTTGTTACCATTTTTAAATATAATTTTCATTTTCTTCCATTGCTGTTTTTTTCTATGGATTCTTAATTAGTCTTGATCTAGTCAACCCCTCTTGTCTCTGTTCATATGAGAAATATATATTACTACACACTATATTTTGGTCAACCTCACTCTCTTATTCCACTAACAAATATGTATTAAATTAACAAATGAGAGTTAATTTTTAACTCTTCATTCCATTTTGATTTTCTACAACAATGGTATTAGTATATTTTTCTTTTTTCTTTTCTCCCTTCCCCATTTTTTTCTTCCCTTTCCTTTCTCCATCTCTTCTTCCATATTTCTGTCTCAAACACGTTTTGTCCAAGAGCTAGAATTGAAGTCACTATAGAGTTCAGACAGCTATCAATCACAATTTTGATTTTTTTTTAACCTCACAAGTACACATCTTATTATGAGCATTGCATTAATAGTTTTTAACCCAGTACTCCATTAAAGCCAGTTTTTTTACTTTTCTAACCCTTTATACTTAACTATTCACTAACAAACAATTTTGGCTTACTTGTTAAGATAAAAATGTTTTTGTGAACTTTGTACCTTTTGATAATATTTATTATGATTTAAATAATCTATGACTGTATTTGTTATTTTTATTACTCCTTAATCTATATAGATCATAAATTGAGAAAATTCAAAAATTTAATATTGGAATTTTTTTTCATGGAGATGAATGGCAATAACTATGATGTTTTAATGTAAATACTTATTTAAAAACAGTAACTCATTTTCCACTAGATTAAACAAATTTACTTCATAAGGGGTATCTTATTTCCCAGCTTTTATAATTGTGAACTTGTGTTATGTCTCGTTTGACACTATGATCCCAATGATGGAGTGATATTGATACAATATGAATTTAATAAAATATTCACTGAAATTAATTTGATGCTCCTTTTTAGAAAAAGAAATTGTCTATTATATTTCAATTCAAGGTGAATTTAGTCTCTTGCCTTAGTCTTCAACTCTTAGGATCAATGTAGGAAGCAATGTGAAGACTGTATTATGTGTTAGAAATTCTCATATTTTGAAGCTTTATTGTATGTATTTTAGGAGATTATAATTTTTATTTATTTTTTATTTTTTATTTATTTTTTTGGTTTTTCGAGACAGGGCTTCTCTGCAGCTTTAGAGCCTGTCCTGGAGCTAGCTCTTGTAGACCAGGCTGGTCTCGAACTCACAGAGATTCGCCTGCCTCTGCCTCCCGAGTGCTGGGATTAAAGGCGTGCGCCAACACCGCCTGGCTAATTTTTATTTTTTAAGAAAGAAAACAAACTATATGTTTCATTATACATATGAATCCAAGTTTCCACTCCTTCTTCCCATTCCCTCGACTTATCCTTTCACCCCATCCCCCATTCACTCCTTAGAGATGGTAAGGAGCATTGCTTTGGGGAAGGTCCAAGGCCCTCCCTACTATGTCTAGGCTGAGCAAGGTATCCGTTCAAAGAAAATAGGTTCCCAAAAAGTCAGTACAAGAGGTAGAGATAAATCCTGGTGCCATTGCCAGTGGCCCCTCAGTTTGCCCCAGCCATACAATTGTCAACCACTAGTTTGGTCCTATGCCTGTTACTTCCCAGTCTGGCTGGTGTTGATAACCTCCCATTAGTACAAGTAGACTGTTTCAGTGAGGGCACTCATCATGGCCTTGACTTCTTTGCTCATATTCTCATTTTTCCCAATCTTTAACTGAACTTTGGGAGCTCAGTCCAGTGCTCAGGTGCAGGTCTCTGCCTCTGTTTTCATCAGTTGCTGGATGAAGGTTCTATAGTGATGTTTAAGATATTCATTAGCATTAGTTTAAGATATTCATGAGCGAGGAAGTCAGGACTGCGAGGGGTGCTCCCACCCACCGAGATGGTGGGGCTGATCTAATTGGAGCTCACCAAGGCCAGCTGGACTGGGACTGAAAAAGCACGGGATAAAACCGGACTCCCTGCACATGGCAGACAATGAGAGCTGCTGAGAAGCCAAGGACAATGGCACTGGAATTGGATCCTACTACACATACTGGCTTTGGGGGGGGGGGGCTGGCCTGATTGGATGCTCACCTTCCTAGACCTGGATAGAGGGGGGAGGAACTTGTACTTCCCACAGGGCAGGGAGCCCTTACTGCTCTTTGGACAGGAGAGGGAGAGGGAGTGGAGGTGGAAGGGGGAGGTAAGTGGGATGCGGGGAGGAGGCGGAAATTTTTAATAAAAAAAAAGATATTCATTAGTGTTAGTACAGGGCAAAGCCACTTTGAGTATCCTCTCCTCTATTGCTTAGGGTCTTAGATGAGGTCATCCTTGTGGCTTCCTGGGAATTTCTCTAGAGCCTAGTTTCTTACTAGCCCCATAATGACTCCCTCAATCAAACTATCTCTTTCCTTGCTCTCATCTCTGTTCTTCCTCCATCTCCATTATTCCATTCCCTCAAGTTCTCCTCTCCCCTCTCCTTCTCCTCCCCTTCTCTCCTCTTCCTCTTCTGCTTTCCTTACTCCCTTTACCCCAATGCTCACAAGTTTGTCAGGTGATCTTGTTTATTTTCCATTTCCATGTGGATCTACACATGTTTTTGTTATGGTTCGCCTTGTTACTTAGCTTCTTTAGGAGCAGCTAGTATCCACTTATGAGTGAATACATACTCAGCTTTCTGAGTCTGGGTTACCTAATTCAGGGTGGGTTTTTTTTTCTACTTTTATCAATTTGCATGCAAATTTCAAGACGTTTTTGTTTTTTACCACTGAGTAGTACTCTAATATGAACATGTGTCACATTTTCTTTATACCTCTTTGGTTCAACGACATCTAGATTGTTTCCAGGTTCTGGATATTGCAAATAATGCTGCTATGAACATAGTTGAACAAATATCTTTGTAGTATGATTGAGCATCTTTGGGTATATGCCTAAGAGTGGTATTTCTGGATCCTGGGGTAGCTTGGTTCTCAATTTTCTGAGAAACTGCCATACTTATTTTCAAAGTGGTTGAACAAGTTTGCATTCCCACTAGCAATGCATAAATGTTCTGCCTACTCCATATCCTCTCCAGCATAAACTATCATCAGTGTTTTTGATCTTAGCCATTTTGGCAGATGTAAGATGGTATCTCAGAGTTGTTTTGATTTGCATTTCCATGATGGCTAAGAATGTTGAACATTTCTTTAAATGTCTTTTGACCATTTGAGATTCTTCTATTGGGAATTCTCTGTTTAGTTATGTACACCATTTTTTAATTGGGTTATTTAGATCTGATGCTAATTTCTTGAGTTCTTTTTTTTTATTTTTTTATTTTTATTTTTTGGTTTTCCGAGACAGGGTTTCTCTGCAGCTTTAGAGCCTGTCCTGGAGCTAGCTCTTGTAGACCAGACTGGTCTCGAACTCACAGAGATCCGCCTGCCTCTGCCTCCCGAGTGTTGGGATTAAAGGCTTTTGAGTTCTTTATATATTTTGAAGATCACTCCTTTTTCTGATGTAGGGGATGGTGAAGATCTTTTCCCATTAAGTAGGCTGCCTCTTTGTCTTATTGACTGTATCCTTTGCTTTACAGAAGCTTCTCAGTTTCAGGAGGTCCCATTTATTTATTTTTGCTCTCAAAGTCTAAGTTGCTAGTATTGTATTTAGGAAGTGGTCTCCTGTGTCCACGCATTGAAGGCTACTTCCCACTTCTCTTCTATCAGGTTCAGTGTTGTCAGATTTATATTGAGGTCTTTAATTTATTAGTACTTGAGTTTTGTGCATGGTGATAGATATGGATCTATTTTCATTCTTCTACAGGTTGACAACGAGTTATACCAGCCCCATTTGTTGAAGATGCTTTCTTTTTCCATTGTATGATTTTATCTGCTTTGTCAAAAATCAGGTGTTAATAGGTGTGTGGATTCATATCTGGTTCTTTGATTCGATTCCATTGGCCAACTTCTCTGTTTTTATGCCAATACCAAGCTGTTTTCATTACTATAGGTCTGTAATCGAGCTTGATGTCAAGGATGCTGATGCCTTTTAGGAGATAATATTAATAATTAAGTAAATGCTTACTGTATTTAATTAAAAATAATGCATAACTAATGATTTAGGAGTGTCTTATATCTATCTGTTGTTTTATTGGTTAATTAATAAAGAAACTGCTTGGCCTGATAGGTCAGAACATAGGTGGGTGGAGTAGACAGAACAGAATGCTGGAAAGAAGGGAAGTGAGGCATTCGCCATGAAGCCAGCCACCAGGTCAGACATGCTGAATCTTTCCCGGTAAGCCACCACCTCATGGTGCTACACACATTATTAGAAATAAGTTAATCAAGATGTGAGAATTTGCCAGTAAGAGGCTAGAGCTAATGGGCCAAGCAGTGTTTAAATGAATACAGTTTGTTTGTTGTTATTTCCGGGGCTAAGCTAGCTATGCAGGAGCCGGGTTTGTATGAAAAGCAGGCCTGCCCGCAGCTCCTTACTACAAACTAAAACCACGGCCACACTATGGCGGATTTATATGTACATTTGGATAATAAAAATAGAATATAAAACATTATTATTGCAGCTTACTTGAAGGAGATACAGATACTGTTAATAGTTGTGAACATGTTTATCTGAGTTGGAACTCTTATGTATTTTTTCCCTGCACTTTTGCCTTCAAACCTGTTGTTGACTGCTTTCTTTATCTCCCCTGGAACATCCTGCAGACCACATACGTGAAACTCAGTGACTCACTGTGTTGTTGAGTCACAGAGCCAGAACGTGAAGCCTCAGATGTCTGATTTTAAACTGAATCACTGACTATCCTCTGCTGGACTAGGTCATTGTTTTGTAAATGCACCCAAGAGAAGATAAAAGTATCATGTGCGTTAATTAATAAAACAAGTCTGTATGGGATCAGTGATAAGAACTGACTTGACTGACTTAGGAGATAAGGATTTGATAGAAAGATGAAAGAAATCCCTGTATATAGAATGGGTCAGCTTCTAAGTCAGAATCAGCCTTGCCTTGTAATACCTTAAGATGCCTATGAAGCTCAGACATGGTATAAAGCCATCCTTCTGTATAAATAGCATATTAAATGAAAAAAAAATCCCAATTGATAAGGCTGTATAGTGCACTCTGTTGTTTTAGCTTTATTTACTTGCTTTCTCTGAATCTGTTACTTTTTTGTCTTATATTTTCTTAGGTATTCTGTAAGTCTAATTTTCTTGACAGTTATGTAGCACATAAACTTATTTATGGTATCTTTTCTCTTATAATTAAATTTTACCAGCAAAAACTCAAATAGGCTAAAGTACCTGATAATTATTTATACCAACCATCTGTTGAAATCATTAAAAACTGAAGCTAACTCTTTGGTAATCAAATATCTTTTATTATTAAAGAGGGGGAAATATGCAGGTAAACATGATGCCAAGGACATACTTAGTGGTAATAAAGAAAAAAAGCAGTTTCTGTAGCCTCTAGACAAGAAGTATGTTTTTTCTAACATTTAGTTAGTAGTTGAGTTTAAATATTTATGTAACTCTGTCTTAGGACTTATTTAGCCTTTTATTTTTCATTTATTTGGATATTAAAAGATATTCACATTAGGAAGGATATATTCTTACCAGCTCTAATGAGTTTTCTGGGATAAATGAATCAAATATAAACAACTATTGTATTTGTTCTTTTTGTAAGAAAAAAATTCAAGCTGAAGATTGTAGTCATATGATTGAAAGGGCCAATACCATTCAATTCTCAAATCTGTCTGTCTGTAGCTTCAGAATTCTTAAAACATATACACAAAAGAAAATATGGTGTCTGTTGAATTTTATATTATGTTCAGTTGAACAATTAGACAACTGAAAAACATTTAATACTGATCAGAAAAAAAATGGTTTCTTTTTATATTTATAAATGCTCAGAGTATAGACCATTTCTGGCAAAGAGAAGTTGTGGGTGCAGTGGGGGTGGGAAAGAGTAACACTTGTGTTATGTTAAATCTGAGGAAGAATTGCACTTGGCAGTTTTTCTTTGCAGAATGCAGGGAAGGCTGAAGGCTTTTGTACAGTTCAAAGAGCACATTCCACAGATACATCAGTTGTTGGTTGCCTGCAGGGATTCTCAGAATCTGGGGTAGATGAAGAGGTCTGTATCACAAAAGTCCAGGCTGTTGTGCTGTGGGTTTGTAAAGAAGAACACACTTGTAAGCTCTTGAGAAGTTATTTATAAAATAGCTTCATATTATGAGAGTGTATTTTCAACATAGTACTTTTGTATCAATTTTTTAATTGATACAGTATTGGATGATGCTCTTGTTTGGCCTCTGCTGACTCTTGTACTTTAGTAATTTGTTCTCAGATTAAGATTTACATGTATGTCTTTAGAAACATAGCATTACTCATTATAGTAGCTGCCAGTTAAAATGTGTGGAGAAATATAAATGAATTATATATCACCATTATATATTCAATTACCATTTATGCAATTAGCATATTAACCAATTTTAGCAATTTAATATGTCTCTTAAGAGAGCTTTCTTTAATAGAAAATATGCCAAAGGGTAGCTTTTTGTTTGATATGTCAGAACTTGTATTGAATTAACACTCTTATCCTTCCTGTAAAGAAGATACAGTGATATTTCTCCTAACTGAAATAATACAGCCAAAAGTTCTTTGAAAACTGCATTTTGTGGAACAGATTTAAATTAACATATCTACATTTGTTGAAATTTCTGGTGTTATGTGTCATAAAAGTATTTTAAACTACCTTATTCAGCAAAATGTATCAACATTGTTTTCTTTTCTGTAAGTCTTAGATATAATAGAAATAGTTAATTAGTGATGCACCCTTATAATGCTGGGGTTTAGGAAAGGCTCTCAGTGTTGTATCTTGACCTAGTCTTGTATTCTCAAGACAGTAAGACAAAATGTTTTGTTGAGTCCAGATGTATTTTATCTGATTTGTCATGCTCAGTTATGAGATTAAGGGCTGGCCTATACAGCATAAGAAACATTCGAATTGGAATTAGCTGTTGAATATCTTCTCTTCTAGGTGTTTAAAAAAAGTTCCCTTTATTTAAACTATTTAAAAATAGTTTTAAAATAGAGGGTAAGATCGCTTTCCCTGTAAGCACAGGGAGAGTCTGAGTTTGAATACATGGCATCCATATAAAAATCTAGGAATCCTGTGTGTGTTTGGAACTGAACCAGTACCATCGTGAGAGCTCCCTGACTTACCCCAAATAGCAAGCTTTTGGTTCAATAAGAAATTTGTTCTCAAGTTAGTAAGTGGAAAGAGACAGAGACAAATACCTGAGGTCATGTTCTGCCTGACACATGCGTGTACAAAAGCACACCCGCCTGAGCACTTATATGCTTGTTCACTCTATTTCCCCACACAACCAAATTTCTTTATTTTTACATTTTAAGATTTGTTACTGTCAAATTAGTGAATGCTTAAAACATTCAGTCTTCAATTCAAATAATTTAGTATCACCAAGTACTGCTCATGCCAATTTTTAATGTTTTAATGTAATGTAAAGTCATGCTTTAATTACATTTTTGAGAATTTCATACAGCATATTTTGATCATATTCAGGCCCTCCATTCAGATTTCAAGAGCAACATATATGTCTGATTTAATGTAGAACTTTAAGAATTTACCTTTTTTATATGCAGGATATGAGTTGAAAACATAGTAAGTAAGGGGATCTATCAATGAAGGGGTCCAGCAAGAGGTAGAGAAATAAACGAGAGAGAGTGATGGGATATGGGACTATAATCATGTACTATACATGCATGCATGCATACATATATACATACACACAAATGCAATGATTTTGTACAATTTTAGTACCTCTTTTTTCTACAGTTAATATACAGTAATAAAATAGATAGATAAACCAGGGAGATAATTTCATTGGCAAACTGTTTACCAATATAAGGACCTAAGTTCAATCCTTAGAATCCATGGTAAAATAAAAAAATAAAGGCTAGCTATGATTCCTAACACCCATGTAAAAACAAGCAACAGATGGAAGCAGCTATGTTAGGATGTCCTTGTAATCCTAGGACTGATGTGGTGGAGATAGATGGAGCATTGGGTTTCACTGTCTATCAGCAATGGCTCCTAATATTATTTTGATATTTTTAAATATAGACCTCTATTACCAATATTTAAAAAAGATAGCCTTTTACTTCATTCTTGAAATGTCTATTCTATGATTGGTTATGTGGCTACAAGCTCCTGCCACTCTTGACTGTCACATTCTGATTTTAGTATCAGCATAGTTAGCATGGCTTCCTCAATATGGCTGCTGAGCTGTAACACTGTGAGTTAGAGAAAACCCAAAGGCCTTTTGATGCGAGAATTTCGACTCTCATTATTTTAATAAGGAAGGAAATAATCTTATTTTTCATTATTTTATTACTAAGCAAAAAATCCTTTGGCATGAATAGCACATTAAACCATTATTAGCTATTCTCATACTCACTCAGTAGCTAATGTGATGGAACTAGCTTCTAAACAATGGGCAAGTAATAAGAAGGGACGCTGAGAGTGAGGTTTGACTTTAATAATTCATGACGTATATGGACAAGGAAGTCCACATGAGCCATGCAGAAAAGAGTACTATAACATCAACAACCACAAATCCTTAGTGACAGAATGTTGTATAAGGCCGCTGACATTTGCCAATCTAAAATCCTATTCATTCAGTAACATTCAGTATGCTTTCAGCACACACACACACACACAAAGACACACATACATATCTGTGTATGCACATATGCTGATGTGTGTGTTATATACAAATATATGTGTTTGCATGTGCATGCATGCAGTGTGGTGAGATGTTAATGTTTGATATCTTTCTCTATTAATTTACACCTTAATTTTCAAGACATATTTTCTGAATCTTTATATTGCCATCTCAGCTACATTAGCTGGTCAATGGGCCGGCCATACCTGTCTCTGCATCCCTTACTATGACTCATTATGCTATAGGTGTCCACCACCACCTATGTATTATACAAGGGTTATAGGTGTACACTACCACACCTCTTTTATAGAAGGGGTATAAGTGTACACCACCATGTCTGGATTATGCAAGGGTTACAGATGTCCATCACCACAGCTGAGTTATATATGGGTTACAGATGTCCACCACCACATCTTGGTTTAACCTGGGTTATAGGTGCCCAACACCACATCTGGGCTTTACTTGGGTTATAAGTATCTACGACCATATCTGGGTGGTTCACATTGGTAATAGGTGTTTACCACCACCACATCTGGATTTTGCATCTTTAATAGGTGTCCACCACCACATATTGGTTATTGGTGTCCAACTCCACATCTGAGTTCTACATGGGTAATAGTTGTCCACTATGGGTAGCAGGTGTCCACCACCACATCTGGATTATACATAGGTTCTAGGTGTCCACGACCACATCTGGATTATAATTGCATTATATGTTCCATCACAATAATTTGGGTTATAGGTGGATGCTAAGAGTCTGAACAAAGATTTTTGTGCTTGTGTAGCAGTTTACTCATTGATCCCTCTTCCTAGCTTACCAGCAGTGTAATTTCATACATAGATGTTCTTTGACACATATTAAATTGATAATCACAGGTTTGAGAAACAGCAGAGTTTATAAACCCCACAGCTAGGGATTCAATATGTCAGACTGGATGCTAGCTTTTCTGTCATTTGCTCCTTGTTAGGGTACTATGTTACTTTTTTTTTTTTTTGGTTGACTTCAAGTCATCATACTTTTACCTTTGAGCATGTCTGAAATGTTTCTAGATTTAAATAAATAGGTTAAGTCTTCTATGTGCCTGTTTCACAACATTGCCTATGAAAGAGTGTCCTTTGCTCCGACTGCCTATGCAGTACTACACAGTGAACATATTTTATGTTCTCTTGTAACAACTCAGTAATGCATGCCTATTTGAGAGAGAGATGAGAGAGATGAGAGAGATGAGAGAGACAGAGACAGAGACAAAGAAAGTTTGTTTTTCTTTGAAACTGTGAGATCATCAAAAAATGGGCCTATACCCACATTCCTTTGAGTTGCAATTATTGAAAATACAATAATGACTCCCATGAAACATTCAGTAGGACACATCTCTGGGTTCCCTCAACAATTCTCTTTCCAGTTCTATGTGAAATGGAGGAGGTGGTGAAAATATCTGAGCTTTGAACGATCTCAAAGACTTATGCTAGAAATTGAAACAGATATTATGAGGTACAGTGTTTAGCTTAGTTCCTGGATCATAGTATGTACTCAGTACATGATAGCTCTTGGTATCACTGTTTAGTATCTTAATAAATATCCAGAGTCATGGAATGTCAACCGTACTACTACTGTTAAAGAATTTTATTTTAAAATTTAGGGTTGCATGTGACAAAACATTTTCCTTTAAAGCATATATAACACATGCATATATTTATAACACAATATATATTACACATTATATCTATATATACATATACACATAAACACACATACACACAAATGCATTGTGGTTGTACCCCACTGGGTAGAATTCTCAGATCCCCATGGACTGTTCTTCAGCTGCCTACCCTAGTTTAAATGACACCTTTTCTGTAATTTTGTGCTTATTGCCTGACTGAAGTATCTTACGGCTTTATTCTCTTGTTCTTTTCCACAGCAAATTCCCCCTGCTTCTTTTTGGCAGATAAATATATTTGTTTAGTTCCCATTTCTGTAGAATTTTGCAAATTCCATGAGGGTTTCTGTGTGAGAGTCACAGAGGGTTTAGTCTGAGATTCAATACTTTGAACATCAGTAAATGAATGAATTTGGGGCTCATGGATTATTTACTATTTGGAGTGTCTGAAGTTGTTTATGAACATACTAGTTCCATTTCTTTGGGAAACTCAGCTTTACACATCTGGATTCAAATTTCTCTTGTTTATATGCCTAATATTTTCCTTCCATTTTTTCCTATTCCTTCCTCATTTCTGGCCATGCCTACCCTTTATCCAAAAGCAAATGAATTGTTGCATTCAAAATCAGAATATGTAGACACATAAGTCAATATAAAAGGACAACTTAGTGACAGCAGTAAAATGTCTTTCTGCTTGAGTGAGAAGGGTTTTGTTTGTGTGGTGCATGAGGAAGGAAGTAGGAAACTATAATTTCTTAGGTGAGTCCAGTCAGACTTTTCCCAAGATGCCTAGTGCTGCAAATTTCACATATGTATGGGATGAACAAGGAGGCTTCATCATTTGTTCTTGGAATCATCCAAATATGCAGTGTTTTGTGATCTGCTTGTTCAACTACAACACATGTTAGCTTTCTGTCTCAGGTTTTCATACTGGAAGGTTTATAGTTTTTTTTTTAATGGTTCTTAGCAGTCAGTTTTGTATGATTTATTTAAAAGCAATAAGTATATCCCTATCTTTTTAAAGCTTTTTTATTTTTAACTATAAACATATGTGTCTGTCTGTCTGTCTGTCTGTCTGTCTCTCTCTCTCTCTTTCTCTCTCTCTCTCTCTGTGTGTGTGTGTGTGTGTGTGTGTGTGTGTGTGTGTATGTGTTTGCATGTGTGAGTGCAGGTGTCCAGTGGATTCATAACAGTGTGTCAGATCCTATGGAGCTGGTGTTATAGGCAGTTGTCAGCTGCCCTCCATGTGCTTTCTGTACTGAATTTGGATCCTTTGCAAGAGCAGAATGCCTTATTGACGTCTGATCTGTCCCTCCAGCCTCTCCTGTTTTTATTATTCCTGTAACTGGGCAATCTATATTAGAAACATTATATCCATATGCCTATATATATATATGTATATATATATATATATATATATATATATATATAAATACACATTTGGTTGTAAGTTACCTTTGAAAGAAGAGACAGAAACATTTTCTTAATACAAAATTCCCAAGTTTGAGATTATGCTCTCTGTTCTACAACTGTTAACTCCCTACCTTCCTGGGGGATGAGGATGAAGAGAAAAGCTTTGCATTTTTACAATTAATGCATACCTGAATATAATGTCTGTCTGCCCATAAAGCAGTTCCATTGGAGGATTAAAAACAAACAAATTTCTAATATTTTTCTGCTTTTATTAATAGAATTTTAAGAATAGTGTTAGGTTTTTAGAAAAATATGGCCATTAAATACACAAAGTATCAATTATTTTCCACTAAACGTAATTTCTCCTATTATTGACATCCCACATTAGTGTAGTATATCAATTGCTTTTCTATTGCTGATATAAAAAGGAATAAAAAGGCGAAAAAGCAAATTATTGAAGCAAGAGTATATTTTGGCTTCTGGTTATAGAGGGACAATAATCCATCATGGTGAGGCAACTAACAGCAGGCACAGGCATTGGATCAAGGAGCTGAGAGATTACATCTTCAACCACAATCTTAAAGCAGATAGCAGAAAGTGAAATGAAGTTGAACTGAGTTCATGTACCCTCAAATACTTCCCACAGTCTGCAGTGAATTCTTTCCAGCCACAAGGACAAGCTCTCTGTCGCCATGCCACAATAGTGCCGCAAAATGAATACCAAGTGTTCAAATATCTGGGCCTATCGGGGCCATTCTCACTCAAACCACCACAGGTAGCATATTAACCACCAAGATGAATCAATAATGCAATATTAATATATAAGTAGGATCCAGAGTTTATATCGGTATTCATTCTTTATCTTCTGTAGTACTATGGGGTTCAGAAATATATAATGTTAGGTGTTCACTATTACAGTGTCATATGGAGAGTGTTCTTACTGCTCTAAACATTCCACTGACCCCACCTACCTATTTCTCCATCAAGCACCCAGCAACCACTGACCTTATGTCTTATACTTTTGCCTTTGTGAGAGTGACATAGTGTCTTCCCTTTCACTCTGACTTATTGTCATTATGCGTCTAAGGGTCTTCCATGACTTTTTATGCTGTGATACACCAATACTTTATTATTCAGTAACATTATATTTCCAGAATTTCATTAGTTTTGAATCAGACCCCTTCCTTTCATATCAAAGACAAATTCATTGCTACAGTGTTTTCATAGTTATACACAAAGTGTCTTTAAAAATTATGTAGGAGAAGATATTGTGGACATGTTTCTTTAACTTAAATACCTTTATCACAATTTCTGATTTTTGTGTTAAGGTCATGTGTATATGCAAGATACATCCAAACTGATTTCCAATGTTACTGCACACTAATTTTTTTTTGTATTTTAGAATTAACCTATTTTAGAAGGCTAGTTATAGAGAAATAATGGTCATGTGCATTCCAAAAAGTATCCCTGACAAGGTGAAAATATTGTACAAGCTTTATGAATTTAATATTTAGTACTAGGTTACAACTTATTGTTGCTTTGAAGCTAAGCGTGTGGAAGAGAGACTATAACTCAAAAAAAGAAGCACTGTAAATTTAAAGTTATTGCTTTAAATTATGTTTTCTCTGTAGTGAAAGAATGATCAAGCCCTCAGAGCACTAACCAGGAACAAATGGAAGGCTCGGAGATGTGGAGGGGCAACGCTGATGCTTTCTACTTCCCTTTCATCCAGTAAACATTTATTGTGCACTTTTCCTGATTCAGGATCCTAGTAGGTTCTTATACTTCAGTTCCTACTGTGCAGAACAGTGGTTCTTAAAGGTTTGGGGTATTATAAATGTTATTATTCTAAGCATGTGCTTTATGCTATCTTATCTATATTATGAAATGAAGACATATAATACTCTACAATCATGTATAGCCAATATTTCTTGACAAAAATTCTCAGGTATTTATGTCGTAGACGTTTGTTTGTGCACTTTGGATCACACTGAGAATAATAGTTACAAATTATGACTAATGTAAATGGGTTTTTTTTTTTTTTGGTTTTTCGAGACAGGGTTTCTCTGTAGCTTTGGAGCCTGTCCTGGAACTAGCTCTTGTAGACCAGGCTGGTCTCGAACTCACAGAGATCCTGCCTCTGCCTCCCGAGTGCTGGGATTAAAGGCGTGCGCCACCACCGCCCGGCTGTAAATGGTTTTTATTGGAGTCTCAGATTCCCAAAATATCATTACTATTGATTCATTGATATGATTTTGTAAAATGGTTAGCAGTTCCTGGTTAAATTCTGATGAAACAAAATGTATGTCTTGATCAGTATGGTTGTTACCTATGTGATAATATTTTCTATTTCATGGGAAATTAGAGTTATTTATACTTGAGGCAGGTCAGTAAGAAACTGCAGGTCAGCTAAGAACCTTGTTTCTTCCTAGTATAAACCCTTCTCGTCCATTACTGTGACAAATTATATGAGATGCAAGTTTCTGTAACATTTGGCGGCACTAATATTGGGATTCATTATTTAAAAGTAAATTTCTTTGTTTCAATTTCCCATCTTTTACTTTACTATAAAGCAACTGCGACATTTAAGACATTAGTTATGGAATCAGAGTCAGATTACATGTAAAGTGGCAGGTTTCGTCAGCTAAGAATTCAGAAGTAAATCAAATATTGCTTCTCTATGGAAGTTGGAAAATTGGGAGGTACAGCATGGGATGGACAACAGTAAGTTACTTGTTCAAAGTTACACGCTAATAGGAGTTCATTTGTTTCTGAATTATAAATATGACCCTATACACTGGAAAGATGGTTATTAATTTTATCAATAACACTTTGATAAAAGGAATAGTTAAAATGTAAATAATAAGTTGAAAAATGGTTGCCAGTTGCCATCATGATCCCCGCAGAATGCTGTCCAGTGAGTGCACACCTGTGCCTTGCCCTCTGTCTGGTCTTCATTGCCTGTGTTCTTCCGACCCTCTTTCTTCTTTATTGACCACCTTACTGAACTGCTGCTCACCTTTTCTTCCTTACTCGTTGCCATCTGCAAATATTTTAAATCGTTTGCCCTTTGTCTTTCTTCAGCCTCTTTATAAACTCTGTTTTCCTTTGATGTCCTCAGAACTGTTACCTAACATTGTGTTATTCCATTGATTTATTTTCCTTCAGTTTTTGCCCAGTGAAATTTTGTTTCTTTTTAGTATATAAGGGAAACCTACATTTTTTTTACAAAAACTGAATCAACAAGTTAAATGCATCTTTTTATATAAAAACAAAATTATTACAGGATATTGAAATATCTGTGAGACAAAGATGTTAATTCTTTCTTTGACGTTGGTGTATTGTTTTGAATTCGAGTTCACACGGTGTGCTGACATACAAGTTCATTTAATTTCATTTTCTTACTATTATAATTTAAACATATGCAAAGCCTATTTTTAGACTTAACTATATAAGATTATGACACAATGTTAATTTTCCTTTTATTATGTATGTGAGATTAAGTGGAATACATTTATAATACTTTAAAGAGAACATGTCTAAGAAACAGAGTAAGAAGTGAACATGAAGCTGTTGTTTTATTTCTTCGTAAGAGTATCTTGTCCAAATACCCTGTACATTTGACTCATGTTATAAAACTTTATAATCTATTTTTCACGTAACTTTAGTAGAGGCAAAAATGTTTATCATCTACAAATACATTGACTGGAGGAAAAGGCCTTGAGTCCACTCCACTGGACCAGGCTTCTTGTTAGTTTGTAAGTATGCTCTTAGGCATTCTGAGGTAATAGAGATGTTGGCATTTGGAAACTTTCATAAAAAAAAGAAACCAATGAAAATAGAAACAGAAATATGTACAAACTTAGTCGCTCCACTTTTGTTACAACTAAATTCCATTAGGTCTTTGATAATTTTGATCTTAGTCACCGCCCATAGCTTTTTCCAAAGCCCATAGTCCCTTCTTCACTCACTCATCTCTGTGTGCTAACAAAAACAAAACATACATCAAGGCCGATTAGAGCTGTACAAATATTCTTGAATGTGTGTTCTTCCACCAGAGCAAAAAGGCTTGGTGCTCTCCCAGCTGCTGACAATAAACTACACATTTCTTAGCAAACTACTCTGTTGAAGAAAGGGAGAGCAGGAGAGACCAGGGGATGTCTTTAATTCACACAGAAAACTGCTGTTTCAACATTCATTGTCTTTCCTAAACTTAATATGCGTGGAAATGATGTCATTCTAGTGGTGGTTCTTCTGTGAAAACTTTAATCTTATTTAATTGCACTGAGTAGAAAAAGAAAGCACTATCAAGTATTTTTCATTGAAATAACTATATAATTAGACAGATTATGTAGGTTATATGCTCTTAAGTATGTAATTAATTTGATAATATTCACAATAGTTACTTTATTACTTTCAATACAGTAAAGACATTACTACATTACTAAAAGTTTCTTTTTCTTTTCTTGTTGTGCCACACAAGCCCCCTACTATTCCATTATAACCTCTCTTTTTCTTCTTCCTGTTTGTTAGGGGGGCAGAATTTGCTAAGCTGCCAGGTTGACCTTGACTTCCCTCTGCTGCCTAAGCACAAGAGATCTGGAAGACAGATACAAAGAACTTAAATCGGAATTTCTCTTGTCAGTCTTCTCAGTAGCCAGAATGACAATTATCTAAGAACTAGTGCATATTAGAAATGATAACTTGCCTTTCAACAGTATATTTATAGTAAGAAATAGTTATCGTATACTTTTGTTACTTATAATGTATATTACTTACAAATATTATTATATTACTTACAGTACTTAGAGTAAAAAAGTTTTGAAACAAAGTTTACAAAATAATATTTTCTTTAGAGTTTTATATTTTATCTAACTAAAGTAATAAAACTTTTCTCATAATTTTTTATTTTAGTTAGTTAAATGACAAACATAGTAATTACTGAGATGTTTTACGTAAATTTAAAAAAAAATCTCTTTGAGGGAACCAGCACCCACAAGCAAGCACACACACACACACACACACGAGGGGGGGGGGGTAAACAAATGTAAAACTTATAAAGATGCTTTTCAAAACCATGCTGCTATCAAGTTAAAATTGTAGAGAAATTTAGTTTATCATTCTGTGTAATATATACTTGTTCAAAGGAAATCTTTGAACTTGTGATTTAGGTATTTCAATAACCTTTACTAGTCATTTGGCACCGAGAATAATATCGTTTGAGAACTATTGTCCAGAGTACACCTTTCAGGTCTCCCCCTTGACCTGGTCAGTCAACCACTGAGATGCATGGACTCAGCAGTCTGCTATCTATCACAGTCTCTGTAGGTGCTGGGCTACATATTCCACATCCCAGTTACCTCACCTTTGCGTTCTGTTAGAACATGTTTGCATGCTTAGAATCTATTTTCTTCAAATAGGTATCTCCTCTGAATGTGCTATAGTTTTAAGTAACATTCAAAGTTTTTACATTTCAATAGTTAGCCAATTTGAGTCCCCATAATAAAACACTAGTTGCATATTATGTATCCAAAATACTTGGGAGCACAAGGTTTGGATCTACGAGAAGTGGAGGCTTGTGAATGTTTATGAAGCTTCTGTTGGTTCAGCATGCAAATTCAAAAATCCAAACACCAAAGTGTTCCTAAATCTGAAACTTTTTGAAGTCTGACATCACGTACATATTAGGGATAGTAAATTTTGACCTTAAGCAGGATGAGCAAGTTAAATAGCTGAGTTGTGTTTCTCACAGTTTTGGAAGCTAGAGTCTGTGATCAGACTGGATCCAGGTTCAGATTATCTTTCAGGGAGTGGAGAGAACATGACTGAGCTAGTGTAGGACTTGAAGATTCCATTCTTAAGCTTTCACCTAAACCTAATTACTAAAGACTCCATTTCCAGATGCCCTAATGCAAAGACTGGGCCCATATGGAGGCCAAAGTCCAGGCTGGAGAAGACCTTGCGCATCAATTACAAGATTAGAGATAGAGATAGCCATGGAGGATGAGCAAGCTCTTGGACACAAACTTACCTTCCAGCTTCCTCATTGTTCTACAAAGCTATGGGGCTTATCCTTTCCAGAGAGAGCAGGATAGTTCTGTCACTCCACGGCCTAGAATCTTGGTTCTTTAAACTTCTCCTTATAATCTGTAGCTGATGCGTTGACTTTCCACGACTATCTTTTGTGATTTGAAAGTATGTCACCAGGCTTCCTGACTGCTGATTGCTTCTTGTTTTTACATCATTTGTGCTACTCACTCTCACATTACGCATGCACTTAACATCTGGCTAAAACATTTCATGTTATGGCTTGAGGTGCCTTGGGGCTCCTCTGCACTGTCAGCTTGCTTGCTGAGTAGGAAAGTCAGTGGCCAGGACGGACATGGTGAGGCAGGTTCTCACAGTATGCATGACTGCCAGTCCATTGTCAACAACGCCACCTGGATTACTTGGCGAATGTAGTTTAAGATCCCCCCCCCCCCCAAGAAACTGGGTTGGAGCTGTAGACTGTTCTGTGCTTTGCCTTGCATTGTCTTTCTGCCTCTCTGCCCTTTAGAGTTGTCACTTGTTTGATTCTTGATGTTCTTCCTCCTTCACTTTTCAGAATATAGTCTCTCCCTTCTTAACTTGATGAATAAATCCCATTGAGGGAAATCTTTTAGAATTTATTTTTGATAAAACATTTTTACAATGAAGTCTTGCTATCCACATGCAAAGCTATGTTTTAGTTAAGTCATTTCCTCCCTTTTATTATTAATAAGATGTTTAAAACTACATTTGTTTCACATTAAATTATATACACTATCCATTAGTCAATCTCATACACTCCGAAACATTAGCCTTCAATTAGGCTTAGTTCAGCTGGCTTAAACATGGTTATTAACAGGTGGCTTTGAAATACTTTGAAATAATAATCATTGGGGATAAACCATTTGAAAAGAAAGACCAAAGTTCAGTGAAACCAACACATATTTTAGATGTGGGCAGCTGGGATTATATGAGTGACCCGAAGCATGGAAATCAAATTATGATTAAATCTTCATAGATTAAAACAAACCATTTCTTTAACCCTCTTAGTCTTCATGCTGACATAATATTTGACCTCTTGAAGAGCTTGTTTAAAATTAATCTGAACCTTTTGTCATGTCTATGATAACACTAATGAGAATATCTTGGAATTTTCATATGGCAAATAAAAAGATAAGAAGCACTCCAAAAATAATGCACTATTCACTAAATACTTTGATGCAGAAGTAACATGCATCCTTAAATCACCCAATGGCTAATGTAAAAGGTGGTTGTAGAATAATTTGAAAATACCAATACAGGTAGGTACATGAATATTGCTAATGCAAAGGTCAGAATTTCATCAGGGCATGGTGGTCCATGCTGTGATCCCAGGATTCAAAATTCAGATGTATAGAAATCACAAGTCTCAGGATAATTTTGCTAGCTATGAATTAAAGGCCAGCCTAAGTTACATAATAAGACTCTATCTCAATAAAGCTACCAACTGAGATACAATTCAGTGATAGAATATGAGCATTCTCTCGCGTAAATAACCAGGAGGTTGACACATTGCTAGATGTCAGCCCTGTATTGACTGCAACTTCCAACGATTAAAACTCTGTGTCTTGTCTTAGCTTTTCCCCTTACTTGTCTTAGTCCTTGTCATGCTTTTACTCCTTGATTTTACTTCTCAAAAACGTTTGTTTTTTCCAAGTACTGGTGATGTTCCTAACATAACGTGGAAGGATGAATCGAACTCACAGATGCTCTAGTACGTTTGTTCCTTTGGTTCATGTTTATTCACTTATTTGTTTCTTCCACCTTCTTCTTAAAGTATAGCTGTTTTATGATGACTATATAAGAAATTAGTTTGTTACCTGGCTTTCTAGATGCAGACACCTGGTGACCCAGTGCTGTGTTTATAACAGTTTCACTAGCTACTTGAAAAAGAAAGAAGCTGGTGTAGCACTAAAATTCTATAGCTAAACAGCTGCTGGGAGTTGTGTAACGAGCATGAAAGGATTGCCAGTCAGCCACGTTTTCAAAAGTCCTGTCTACTGCATGTTCTCACCTGAAAACAACTTCTGGAATCCTGAATCCCAGATGTAATCCTCTCATTGTAGCTGGTGATATGTGAGACCTAGAAAAGTCACATCAAACTCTCTGGGCCTCCACATGTTTTCATTTTAATACTAGCAGCCTTGTTGCCTTTAACAATGGAGATTTCAGAATAACCTCACAATACTGGAAACTTGGATAAATGGATGGAGACAGAAATGGGTTTGAGTTATGTCTTTGTGGTAAAGGTCAAATTACTTAATCTCTAATTTGCATATGTAATATAAAATATGTAATTATACTTGCCTAATTAGATATCTTGAGGATTAAATGAGACAATACATATAAAATACTCAGTCAGTGCCTGCCTCACACATAATAAGAACTCAATAAATTTTATATGGTTTTATTACTGTTTAATGGATATTTAACAAGTCCTACCAATGTTTTTATGGCTCTCTGTTAACTTCATCTATTCCTTCACTTCTGTGGCGACCACAAATTCTTTTCTATGATTAAGGATGCCATTTCTATTTTCAGTCATTCAGGCTCAATTATCAGGTAAAAATAAAGCCATGACTCTAACATGCTGCTTGACCAAAAACACTTGATCTTCTCATTCCATTTATATTTATAAGCAACAACTACTACCCAGATAGTTCAGGTAAAACTCTGATAAACTTTCAGTTTCCTTCTTTATTATCCTTCAGCTTTCCCTCCTCCATTTTACCAGTATTGTGTAGAGTCCCTTGGAGGGTATGTGCTCGTCAATAGTTCATCAAAGCCACAGACTCTTGATATATAATCAGTATATAGGAACTCCACCTTGGGCCAGAGCAGGATTGAGGCAATAAATTCCACAGGAGGGGGACTGAACCAGCTACCTAGAACTGAGTGGGCCTGAGGAAGCAAGCTCCACGCAAGCAGAAGCCAGGAGCCAATCCAGTCCTGGGTTCTAATCCCAGTTCTAGGACACTAGTAGACCCAGGATTGAGCTAGCAACTTGGTCCAGAGATAGCAACTCCACAGGAACAGGTACAGGGGAGAAACCACCGAACAAGTGAGTCAAATCCAGAGATCTGAACGTGAATCTGAGACCTTCAAGAGAGGAGACTAAGGGAGGATCCCTGTGGGTCTGTGCGTGAGGATAGGACCTCCCAGGAACTAGGCCTGAGCCAGTCTGGACATGAATCTGGGACCTCTGAGAGAGTAGGCAGGAACCAGAGATCTCTGTGGGGCCAGGCATGAGTCTGGGACCTCTGAGGGAGTAAGCCTGAGCCAGGTCCACTGCAGTTCTGGGGATACCCGAACCTGGGAACTCTGAGGCAGGAAACCTGAGACCTTTGAAGGACCAACTCCAAGCCAGGGACTTCTGCAGGAACAGATCCAGACCAGTATTTACAGAAATAACTCAAAGCGAGTAACCTAGGCAAAAGTAGGTCTGAGACAGCAAACTCCAAGGGAGCAGAGCAAAGCATAGGAGCACTGAGCAATCTCCAGGAACACTGAGTAACCAATGGGGTAACTAGAACTGTGGCACTGACTGTACCATGAGGAACAACCATCTAAGATTTGGATTTGGATTCACCAGCACCTCAATGATTAGTCAACAGAATCTCAGACAGCCCAAACCATACCTACTAGAGGAAAAGATGAGTAGAAAAGGTAAGGACACATGTAACACCACAAAGAACAACACAACACCAGTAAAACCTAAAAACCCTACAACAGCAAGACCGGAAAAAACAAATATAGATGCAGCAGAAGAAAATGACTTAAAAAATAACTTCAAAAGAATGTTTGAAACTCTTAAAGAGGAAATAAAAAATTCCCTTAAAGAAATGGAGGAAAAGACAAACAAAAAACTGGAAGATATCAGCAAATCCCTTAAAGAAAACAAAGAAAAAGAAATCAAACATATGAAAGAAACTACTCAAGACTTGAAAACTAAAATAGAGACAATAAAGAAACCACAAGCCATAGGAATTATATAAACAGAAATCATGAGAAAATAATTAGGAATCACAAACACAAGCATGCACAGCAGAATACAAGAGATGGAAGAGAGAATCTCAAGCACTGAAGATACAATAGAGGAATTAGACTCATCTGTTAAAGAAAACATTAAATCTAACAAAAGCTTAATCCAATATATCCAGGAAATATGGGACAACATGAAAAGGCCAAATCTAAGAATAATAGGTATAAAGAAGGAGAAGAAGTTCAACTCAAAAGCACAGAAAATATATTTAACACAACCATAAAAGAAAACTTTCCCAACCTAAAGAAAGATATGCCTATGAAAATACAATAAGCTTAAAGAACACCAAATAGACTGGATCCAAAAAAAGTCCTCTTGCCATGTAACAATAAAAACACTAAACATACAGAGTAAAGAAAGAATATTTAAAGCTGCAAAGTAAGAAAGCCAAGTAACATATAAAGGTACACCTATCAGAATTATACCTGATTTCTCATTGGAGATAATGAAAGCCAGAAGGTTGTGGTCAAGCATTATGCAGACATTAAGAAACCACAGATGCCAGCCCAGACAGCTATACCCAGCAAAACTTTTAATCACCATTGAAGGACAAAACAAGATATTCCATGACAAAACTAAATTTCGCCAATACCTAGTTACAAACCCAGCCCTACACAAAGTACTAGAAGGAAAACTCCAACCCAGAGAAGATGGCTACACCAACAAAAACACAGATAATTAATGATCTCATAGCAGCAAATCCCAAAGAAGGGGAAAATGCACAAATTAACATTACCAGCAATGAAAACTAAATTAGCAGGAGATAGCAATCATTGGTCATTAATATCCCTTAATAGAGAAGGGGAGGATTGGGGAGAGCTTGGGGGAGTGGGATAATTGAGATGGAGGAAGGGTGGATATGGGAGCAGGGAAGAAGATATCTTAATTAAGGGAGCCACTTTAGGGTTGGCAAGAGACTTGGCTCTAGAGGGGTTCCCAGGTGTCCGAGGAGATGTCCCCAGCTAGGTCCTTCGGCAGCAGAGGAGAAGGTACCTGAATTGGCCTTGTCCCAAGCCACACTGATGAATATCTTGAATATCACCATAGAACCTTAATTCGGTGATGGATGGAAATAGAGACAGAGACCCACATTGGAGCACTGGACTGAGCTCCCAAGGTCCAGATGAAGAGCAGAAGTAGGGAGAAGATGAGCAAGGAAGTCAGGACTGTAAAGGGTGTGTCCACCAACTGAGACAGTGTGACTGATCTAATGGGAGCTCACCAAGGCCATCTGGACTGAGACTGAATGAGCATGTCATCAAACCGGACTCTCTGAATGTGGCTGACAATGGGGGCTGACTGAGAAGCCAATGATAATGCACTGGGATTGGATTGTACTGCATGTACTGACTATTGGGGAGCCTAGTCTGTTTGGATGCACACCTTCCTAGACCTGGATAGAGAGGGGAGGACCTTGGACTTCCTACAGGGCAAGGTACCCTCACTTCTCTTAGGACTGGAGAGGGTGGGGGAGGGAGAGTGGGAGGGAAATGGAAGGAGGGGAAGAAGTGGAAATTTTTAATAAATAAATAATAAAATTAATATTCCTTAATGAAAATGGACTCAACTCACCTATAAAAAGGCACAGGCTAACATATTGGATACGAAAACAGAATCCATCCTTCTTCTGCATAAAAGAAACACATCTCAACCTCAAAGACAGACATTGTCTCAGAGTAAAGGGTTGGGAAAAAATATACCAAATAAATGTACCTAAGAAACAAGTGGGTGTAGCTATCCTAATCTAACAAAATAGACTTCAAGCTAAAATCAATCAAAAGAGACAAAGAAGGTCATTTCATATTAGTTACAGGAAAAATCCATTAAGAAGAAATCTCAATACTGAACATTTATGCCCCAAATGCAAGGGTACCCTCATATGTAAAAGAAACACTTCTAAAGCTTAAATCATACATTAAACGCCACACACTAATAGTGGGAGAGTTCAACACCCAACTCTCACCACTGGACAGGTCAGTCACACAAAAAATGAACAGAGAAATAAGAGAACTAACAGATGTTTTGACTCAAACGGACTTAACAGACATCTATAGAACATTCCATCCAATCAGAAAAGAATATACCTTCTTCTCAGCACCTGATGGAATCTTCACAAAAATTGACCACATACTCGATAACAAAACAAGCATCAACAATACAAAAAGTTGGAATAATCCAATGTACCTTATCAGATCACAATGATTAAAAATTAGAAGTCAACAGCAATACTAATTTAAGAAAACCCACAAACACATGGAAATTAAACAATGCTCACCTGAATCATCATTGGGTCAAGGAAGAAATAAAAGGAGAAATTATGACTTCCTAAAATTCAATGAAAATGACCACACAGCATACCCAAATTAATGGGACACAATGAAAGCAGTGTTAGAAGGAAAGTTCATAGGACTAAATCCCTACATAAAGAAGCTGGAAAAATCCCACCTCTCAACCAAAAAATAGATAAGGAAAATGTGGTACATTCATACAATCGAGTATTACACAGCAGAAAAAATGACATCTTGAATTTTGCAGGAAAATGGGTGAAGCTAGAAAACTTTTTTGAGTGAGGTTACCAAGACACAAAAAGACAATTATCACATGTGCTCATGCATAGGTGGTTTTTAAATATTAAGCAAAGAAAACCAGCCTACAAACCATAATCACAAAGAAATTAGACAACAATGAAGACACTAAGAGAGACTTACATAGATCCAATCTACATGGGAAGTGGAAAAAGAAAATTTCTCCTGAGTAAATTGGTAGCCTGGGGACCTTGGGGGAGGTTTGAAGGGGAAAGGGGAGAAGCATGGAGGGGACAGAGAAAAATGTAGAGCTCAATAAAAATCAATAAAAAATAATATTCAGTATATAAAGAAAGAGGATCATGTTTTCTTAGAATCTCAGGATTGCTTGCCATGATGATCAGCCCTGTGGCCTTAGGTGAGTGACTTAAGGTAGCAGAGTGTGTTGCAAACATGTGGGCAAGCAAGGTCAGCCATTCTATGGGTAGGTAGAACAAAAAAGAAAAGGATTATGGGCTGGGATCCAATCACTTTTTCGAGGGCAACCTCCAGTAAAATCTTACTCTTACTTCTAGTGGCTTCACCACCGTCCAGTGGAGCTATTTTCCATAGGGTCAGCTTTTAACATGTGGACATGGAGCACATTTAAAAGCCAAACTATTATAAATGAGTTTTGAAATTAAATAACAAGTTTCATCGTAGTTAAACTTTCTTGTTGAACTTTCTTAAGTAATTATGAAAGCTTGTCTTTAGCTTAGGCTTGTTTGTAACTAGCTCTTATGACTTAACTCTCCACTCTTAATTTACATTCTGCCCCATTGCTTTTTACTTCTCCTCTATTCTTTATGTCCAACAAAACCTGTTATTTGGCTTAGGAATTTTTTTTTCTGTTCTCACTTCCAACTTAAGTAGCTCCTTTTTCTTTTCCCTAATGTCACTGAAAACACATTTCCTCAATTTGAAATATCTTCTTGATGTTTCTTTATTCACATTTGTTCTGTAATATTTAACAAAACCCCATCTGAGAAATTCACTGATAATACAGGTAGACTCTACACTGAATCAGTGCTATACTATAAATAATTTTACATATGTCATGCTTAAAAAATCCTACCTCTTCCCAGCGCTCCACCTTGTCTCAGTAGAAGGAGTTCCTTTTGTCTATCTTTTCTTGTTAATAGTGTGCCTGATAGAAATATGGTAATCATTTGTATAAGTAAACAGTCTGATAACCACATGAAAAGCCTGGTCATTTTAATAGTTCTTTTATTTGATCACTATATCTCAAATATTTTTAATGTGTAATTGTGGAAAAAAGTACCTTTAATTTTTAAAACTTTGAAATCCATGTGTATTTTACAGTCATAGCGTGACTTGCTTCACTCAAGGCCCACTGTAAATGCTCAGCCCCAACTCTGGGTAGAGAGTACACTGCCATGGGAAACTGCATAAGGACTAAGTCTCCAAGCCAGCATTTGACTCCCATTCTGCTGTGTATGGTCTCTGACCTTCAAATTTCCCCATTTATAAGATAGGGTAATATCTCAGAAAGCTACTTAAAGTTTTGGAAGCTAGCATGATAATCCATATGCCACCTGCCTTCTAACAGCATACTTGCTCACACTTCATTGTCTAACACACTCTATTATTACAGGGACTAAGGGGGTGACGTAATCTGGAGATAAAGGCTTTCCCCTTTGGATTATTTTGCTGAGTTCTATGTACTGGAGCAGATATAAACAGATCCAGTCACATTTTCTACCATAAAGGAAATCACTGTGTTGTTACTGCTTGTTACCTAGCCAAATGAGCAAACAGACATCATGCTATTAAATAAAGTTAAAATATAGAGGCATTCCAATTTCAGTAAGAATTAACTTATTTGAAGTTTCTTAACTGCTAGTCTATTTTCTGTTTTTATCTCCTAATGTACATCAAAGACCACACTATAGCTTGTCTTCTTCCTGAAGACTCTAAAGTTGCTTTGAGCACATATCAGTATAATTCTGATTTAGGCTGAAGCTTTGGAAACAAGAACCTATCAATTATTTCTTTCAAATACATCCAACAGTTAACTCTGATGTATTCAAGAAACAGAATATTTTCAAGCTGTAAGAGGAGGGGGCCTCTTGCTGGTTCCTGGCCATTTAGCCCCAAAATAATCACAATGAAACTAAAATTAATCACTACTTGGCCCATTAGCTCTAGCTTTTTATTGGATAACTCTTACATTTTAATTTAACCCATTTCCATTAGTTTGTATATTGCCACGTGGCAGTGGCTTACCTGCAAAGTTTCGGCATGTCTGACCCTGGCGGCTCCATGGCAACTCTCTCTGACTCTCCCCATTTTTCTCCCAGAATTCAGCCCAGCTTTCCCTGCCTACCTAAGTTCTGCCTTGCTACAGGTCCAAAGCAGTTTCTTTATTCATTAATGGTATAAAAGCACACAGATGGGACTCCCACACCATCCAGCTAGTTTCATGACTTAGCCACTTTTGAGTTAACTGCCTCATGGCTCTGAGCTTTGACCATTTTATCCATTCCCCTACCCTAGAGCCTTTAGAGTGGTTCATGATTATGATTGTCTTGTCACTTCTATTTCTTCCTGTTTTCTTGCTTCTAAAAATTCATTAGATTCTTTGGAAAGTTTAATTACAATAAATGAAACATTGATGTGTTATAACGGATACATCTAAGTTGATGAGCTATAACTTCATTGAGAAGTTCATTGGGATTTTTTTGTAACTGTTACATAATTACTTCAGTGTATTTGTATTTGGAGTTTGACTGTCTTGAGATGCCAAACAAAGACTAGAATAACTTGGAATAGGGACATGGCTTTCACAAGGCATGCACAACCCAAAAAGTCACTCTAAAGAGGATGGCCCTTCAGACTCTTCCTTTATCATGTAGAAGGCTAGCCCTCTACACTGAGGTGATTCTTCTTGAGTGAAGCCTGCTGCAAGGAGTATCTCTTCAGCTGATGTAGTAACTGGGGAAAGAAATCTTTCTCTCTAATGTGACTTCGGTTGCCTCTTCACAATTTCTGCAACACTTAGATTAGATTAGGTCCCAGATTAGGGAATACAATCAATACTGAAGACAATCCCAACCCTGGTCCAATTTTCCTTCTCTCTTGAATTACCTTTTTGTTCTTTCCATGTTATTATTGTCATCTTCAAAGCAAGCTCTCAGAAATGTTATCAGGATGTGCTATAGGTATGTGTAAAATTCTCAAAGAATAAATTTATATAAAAGAGCATCCCACCCCAAATGGTGTAAAACAGATAATGCTATACCAATTCCACCACAAATGGCAGCTGCAGTGAGGATAGAATCCAAATTTACTTGTGAGGCTTTTAGGCTGTTCCTGATGTGACACTGTATGGGTTTTTCTTGTGCTGCCTTCCTCCTCATGTGCTATCTTTGGACACGTGAGCCTGCCATTTTCTCAAGCATGTCAGACTAAGCCTTGGTTAATGACAGATGTATCCTGAGTCCATATCCCAGCGTGAGAGTATCTTTACTTTGTTTGATTTCTTCCTACTTGTTCATTGAATGAGGTCCCTAGAGAATTTGTCCACTGCTTATTTACAATATGCTCTTTCTATGTCATATCACTGGAGTGTTTCAAGACTTACTGTAGGTTAATTGTGTTTATATTTATATTCATGTGTGTTGTTTTTCACTAGTTGGAACCAAATCTTTATGATTATTTTCCCATATTTTACCACTTGTTTTGGTAATGAAATGGTTGGTTAATAAATTGTATTATTTATTTATAAATCAAGGCTTGTCTTAAGTCAATTGGGTTGTTTTCCTTGGGGGAGAAAAACAGTTTAATTGAGATATAATTTGTATACCATAAGATTCACCTCTGTATGGTGTAGGATTCAATATTATTTCACTACATGCAGAGTGATACAGTCCTCCCTGAGTTGTATCAAAAATTCAAAGAAGAGCAGAAGAATATGATAAATATATTACATGAATTTCTTTTTTAATCTTATTTTTAAAATTTTTACATCCCAACCAGTTTCCCCTCCCTCCTTTCCCCTTAGTGCCTCCAAAACCTACCCTCTTTACACCCTCATCCACCCCCCCTCTTCTGGTTCTTTTAAGAAAACAGTGGGTCTCCCATGGATATCAGCCAGCCATGGATATGACAAATTGTAAGGAAACTAGGCACCTTCTTTTCTATTCAGGCTGGAAGAGGCAACCAGGTAGGAGGAAAAGGTCCCAAAAGCAGGCAACAGAGTCAGAGACAGTCCGTGTTCCCACTGCTAGGAGTCCCACAGGAAGACTAAGTTACACAACTATAACATATATGCAGAGGGCGTAGATCAGTCCCATGCATGCTCTCTGGTCATCAGTTCAGTCTCTGTTAACTCCTATAAGCCCAGGGTAGTTTCTTTTTCCTGTGATACCCCTGACCCCACTACCCCGCTGGCTCTTACAATCCTTCCTCCCTATCTTCTGCAGGATTCCCTGAGATCTGCCCAATGTTTGTCTGTGGGTCTCTGCATCTGTTTCCATCAGTTACTAATGAATCTCTACTGGACAGTTGGGCTAAGCACCAATCGATGAGTACAGCAGAATATCCCAGAATATCATTAGGAATCATTCCTTTGACTTTTTAATTTCTTTCTAGTCATGTTTGGTTCTATGCTAGGTCTCTGAGTTATTCAACCTCTAGGCTTGAGACTTCAGGAGTGAACTACCTCTCATGATACAGGTCTCAAGTAGGGCCAGTCATTGCTTGGTCACTCCCATAACTTCTAAACTATCTTTGATAGCACATCTTGTAGACAAGAAAAGTTTTCTGATCTCACCAGAGATAGTGTTGGGTTCTAGTCATTCTCAAGCTTCTCAGCTTAGCCATCTTCATGTGGTGAGTGATCCTTTACTAGATTTTAGTTTCCATTCCTATGATTCACAATCGAATGCTTGTGATATTCATCTTTCTTTGAACTTTGACCCTTCTATTGTCCCTATCTCCATCCCCAAGCCCTTCTGACTTCTTTCACAGTGAACACGGGATATACAGAAAAAGCTTATGTCAGGTGTTTATCTGGTAATAAAGATTTGTTTTGATCAAAAATATCACACTAAAAATTCCACATAATTGTATTATTCATCTATTGCTAAAATGTTAATTTTTAAAGTAAAATAGGATAGAATGGCTATTTATATCTGTACATTATTCTTTTAAAGCCACTGATAATGTTTTAGAAAATACATATCCTATTGCTTATGAGGCAAATTCTGGTTTATTCTAGCTGTAAGGGAACCCTTGTGTGGATACAAATGGATTGCCCCAACAAGTGCCATCTTACAGCTGGCTTCATGGGAAGCATCATCAGCTTGCCTTTCCTGAAGGTCCTTATTCATTGAAGTCTTCTGTCAGAAACAGGCTTTGCCCTTGACCCTGTCACATGCCTGCCTTCCTCATTTATACTTTAACTTTTTTTCTGAAATATTAGAATATTTTCATCATTTTCCCCTTTGCCTCCTTTCTACTCCTTCTATCATTTTCCCTTGCTCTCTTTCAAACTCAAGGCCTCTTTTTCTTGGGTTGTTTTTACATATGTATATAGACTCAGTGTATACCTTTTTTGTTTAATGTGATAGTCCATGATGGAAATAAAAACAGAATTAGTATCCTAAACAATGAAAGGACTTTTAGAGGGCAGTTGAATTATCTTAAACTCCAATCTATGTATTTTATGTTAGAATCAACCCTGGAAAATCTTATTGAGATTATCAGTTAGTCTCTGTTTGTGCATCTGTGTGTGCGTGTTATATGTATGTGCATGTATATGTATGTGCATGCATGTGTATGTGTATGTAAAGACCAGAAGTTGATGCTGAGTGTCTTACTCATTTCCTATCCACCTTATTGCTTGAGACAGTTTCTTTCACTGAGATTTCATTGACTCTCACTTATAAGAAAAGTAAGCTGTTGTTTCAAAGCAGGTCTTCAATATATTTGGTTGCATTTTGAATTTTATAAATTCTTGTTTAGAAGTATTTGTGGAAACTACACCGTGAAGATCATTTTGAATGTCATCAAATATTTGAAAATTCAGTATTTGAAATAGTTATATTTCAATTTTGTACCTTATTTGTGTCTTAGATTTCAAACTAATAATTAAGTAATATTTGCAAAAATGACATGTATCTTGAAAAGTTGGCATGCCAATTTCTTTTGGTCTTAGCAGGTTTAATAGGGAATACTTTTCATAGCATAATAACTTAAATTGTCTGTCTTACCTTACCATAGCAATAAATTTTTCCACATCCTGGTTTTACATCTTGTATTGGTTACTTTTCTGTTACCTTGATGAAACATCGTAAGAGGAGCAGTGCATAGAAGGAGGAGTTTATTGAGTCTTAATTGTGTAGACAGTAGAGTCCATCCTAGAGTAGGGGCATAGAGGCAAGTGACAGGCATGGTATTGGGAACAGAAAACTGGGAACTCACCTCTTCAAACACAAGCACACAGCATGGGGAGGAAGTTGGAGGTAGAGTCAAGCTTTGTAATCTAAAATCCTTCCACAGGGACAGACTTCCTCCATCAGGGGGCAACACCATCTCAAAAATCACCACCAACTGGGATTCAAATATTCAGATACCAGAGCCTAGAGATGGCATTTCTCCTTCAAACCACCACACATCTGCTAGATTATTGCCAGCAAGACTTATCATGTTTTTGACAAACATTTGACTTCAATATTAATTTTAAGGTAGCTAGTTTTAAAAAGAAGAAAATAAAATCACCTTTTTATGAACACCTGATGTTGAAAACTGTGTAATATGTAAACAGAATCGTTGCTATGGGATATTTTCTTTTCTCAGGAGAACAAACAGAAACTTCAGAGAGTTAGAGACCTGTTGAAATGCCCTGTCTTATCTGTTAAAGAAGCCTTGTTGTCTAGGTATTTTAACTCAAGGGTGATAAACAGGCATGGGGGGAAAAGGCTTTGACATTTAAAATTTGAACTTCAAATGTGTCCTGAGACATCTTGACTGTCTTCTAAATGCTTTTGTTTTGGCCTTACTTCACTCTACAGTGATCTTAAAGCTTCTTAGGATACATAAATACAACAAGATGGCATAAATTAAAAATCAGAATAAAATTAGACAGAAAAACAAGGGTGGGGAAATTCTTTTCTAAGAAAAATAACAACACATCCCGTATATGAATATTGCCCGGAGACTGGAAAAATGTGAGTTGGAAAAGGCTAGAAAAGTCAGTGTTCCTCGGATTGTCTGCTTCGGTGTCTGCTCTGGGGAAATCGTATGTGAGGGAGTGAAGTAGTGAAGTCTTGCTTCCTCTCTCACTGACAAACTTTGTCGTGAATGTGGTTAGTTCCCCCAACTCCCATGTGCCTAAAATAGAAATGATAGCTGACTTTGATTTGCTGAAAACTGTATGGTCAGCATTTAAATGTGACTAAACTGTTTAAACTTTATCATCATCATCATCATTGTAAGGAAATTATGGATTTCAATGTCCTCCTCTCTTACTGGTGTTTGCTACAATGACCATGCCTTTGTTTTCTTGGTGAGCACTTTGGCAGCTGCTCTTGGCAGACCCTTACTACTCATCTTATTTATTTATGTATGCTAACAATTCTTCTTGGCTGGAGTCATTCTGGGAGTCACACACTCGCTAGCTAAGTATGTCTCTGTTTTATGCATCTGAAGTTTGCACCCAGTACATTTTCTCTGCACATAACTATTCATTTATTGTGTTCTGAAACAAAGGCGGTATGTTTTGTAGACATTCATATTCATTGCTATTAAACATTTCAGTTTGTGAGTATATGCAGAGCATCAAAAGTTGTGGATTTTTTTGTTAAATTGAAAAATATTCAGAGAAAACCCACTGGTGTCATATACATTCCTTCTTGACCTACTTAATTTGTAAACACATAGAATTAATTTCTTTCCATGTATTGCATTTTTATCTGAGTTTTTTTTTTTCTAGAAGCATTTACACAACTAATTAGGTTCTTAGCAGTTTCAGTTTGAAATCTCAGTCTTTGCTGTGAATGGTCGTCTACCTTTGTAATAACTAGCCCTTGGTGGGTGGAGACAAAAGGATCATGCATTCAAAGTTAGGCTCAACTATATAGCAACTTTAAAACTAGACAGAGCTTCATCCAACTCCATCTCATAAAGGAAAACAAAGAAAAGAAACAAAATTTATGTATTTTATTTTTCTGAATTCATCCTCAAATAGCTTAAGTATAATTTTTAAAGTACAAATTACTACAAAACCATTCATTTTAATTCAAGCTTTATTTGAATGGTATGATTGAAGGTAGAAAAAAATTCCACATAATATTACAAATTTTGAAAGCTAGTCTATGATAGGAAATTTAACAGTAAGAATTAGCTTCAGGTAAAATCTCAAACTCACAGAGATCTACTTGCCTCTCCCTCCCACATTCTGGGATTAAAGGTGTGCACCACCTCACCCTGCAAAACTGTATTTTTGTGTCAGTAGAAAGGTAATCACCAGGTTCAGCTGTATGAAAGCTACTGTATTTTCGGTCCAAAGTGGTGGAATATTTGGAAAGTGGGTTTGCTTGCTGCTATTTTTCATGATGAATCTATGGAAATACTATTATTTTACTTCTAAAATTTGTAAATGGAACATACATCTTTGTTCATTTTTGTCTCTCTATGGTTGTATCCACAACATGATGTGTGTTTAATGCTGTTTCTGAAAACATAGGCTCTGTTTACACACAGCAGAGCTTCACTTTATATCCAGTGAGTGAATAACTATGAGTAGATAATCTTAAAACACAGAAAGTATGCAGATCTCTACCTACCCCTCATCACCACTCAGAAAATCGAATAGATCTCTATTAGTATTCAGAAACTTCTGAGACAGACACAGGTGCCAGGCAGATGGAGATCAAAGTCATGGTTTTATTACTGGAAGAGGCTGAATGGGAAGGCAGGCATTATGCATGCAGATTCAATAACTTCATCTATAAATTAGTATGTCTACCCAGCTCTGGCACGCATGGACGTTATCAGATTTTCACCACAGAAGAATGGATAAAACAAGTCTGAATCCATCTTCCAAGGGCAGATCTCAACTAAGCAAAAAAGTACGAAGCAACATATGTTTGGTCCATTTTCCGGACATCACCACTTTGGTGATTGGCTTTCCCTAGAACAGTAAAGTTTAAGTGAAGGAACAGAATGAGGGCAGCAGGTTTTCTTGATTAAAAAGTAAATCCTCTCATGAAAATAGGAGAAAGGAATACAACATCTATGTCAGATACTCTTAGTAGAAGGAAATCCTTCTGAGTACTATATTGCTTTATTTCAGATACTTTATTCTGTGTAAGATTTGTGGTATTTATTTTTCATTATGATATGCATTGACATTTAAGAATAACTAAAAGGAATGTCTTTTTTGCTATAGTCAATATGAATAAATATCTAACTAATATAATGGAAGCTTGAGTGAGCCAAATACAAAAATAAAAAATCATATCCATATTTGATATAATATGTATGTCATGCAGATCCTTGCTACAGTTTCATACTTTAGTAGAATATTTGCCGCATGTAGTTGTCAGGAAAGCTCTTCCTTAGGTCTTACCTCTTCGCCTCTGATTTCTGCTTGCTCTGCTGATGTTTCATGAATTATTGCTGTGAGATATCACAGTGACTTCTTCATGTTTTCCCACTTGCCATCTGATGGAGGAGGATCATCTGTCTATGTGTTACTTTCATTGGTTAATAAGGAAACTGCCTTGGCCCTTTAATAGGGCAGAAAATTAGGTAGGCAGAGTAGACAGAACAAAATTGTGGGAGAAAAAAAAGCAGAGTCAGGCAGACGCTATAGCTCTTCTCTCCGAGATGGACGCAGATTAAGATCTTTCCCGCTAAGCCACCACCTAGTGATGCTACACAGATTACTAAATATGGGTTCAAACAAGATATGAGAGTTAGTCAATAAGAGGCTGAAACTAATGGGCCAGACAGCATTTAAAAGAATACAATTTGTGTGTTGTTATTTCGGGTGTAAAGCTAGCTGGGCAGGAGCCGGGAGGGATGAAAAGCAGGCCTGCTCACCTCATGACTACAGCCATCTTCAAGAAGATGGTACAACTAAAAAATTTTAATTAAATGAATTATTTTACTGAAGTCCAATGTTATCTAAATGTCCTATACAAACTACTTTGCCGAAATAAAAATTGTAACAAAGATCATTAAAAATGTAATAGATTTTTCTAATTTTATAATTGTTCTGCAAAAGCATCATTTACATTGCTTGGCAAATACGTTGATAAAACTAACTTGGATATTGTTCATCACCAGAGAGATCAGAAGTTTGATGTTTTCAAACAGCTGTGTAAAGCACAGGGTTATGAATTATGTTATTGTAGCAGAGCTTGTCTTTTAGTCTTTGTCTTCAAATTAACAAGAAAGGAATAAAATTAATGATTTATAGAAATTAATGTTATCTTACTAGCATAAAAGGAGAAAACTGGCAAGCTTTTCTATAGTTGTCTAAAATGGCTCGTGTTTTCTGTAATGGCCTGTTCTGCTCTTTACTTTATGAAATGCATTCAGTGTTTTAAGAATTGACTCAAGATTTAATGTAAAATCTAAAAATATTAATTCACTAGCTTATAGTGAGATATTCCTCTACTGAAACTGAAGTGCTCAGATTACACACAGGGTTTGTGATTTCTTTGTGTATTTGTAGACTCAGTTAATTAACATAATGAAGCCCTTCATCACAAGACACTGTTTCCTGTAATGGCACAACATAACTAGAAACTACACATTTGGAATCACAAAGTTTTGGGGGATTGTGGAATGAGAATTAAGATGAGGTTGATACAGTCAGTGTTTCAAGGTATTATATTGAAAGAATCTGGTTAATTCTATCCACTCTAGGTATGTCTTGACACTGCAATCAGAATAATGAAATCTCTTGGTTAGATTTCCTGTTAATTATTACTGCCACACTCCAGTCTTGGCGTCAAAAGGGCTGTACCCCAGTTAGTGCTTAAATGAGTATTTCAGTTTCACTGTGACTTGTTTTCTTCTGTGCTTCCATGCATATAAATGAGATGTATATTGGAAAGGAGATGGGATAAAAAAATAAAAACTTATCTAATTTTAGCAAAATATCCGAACAGTGTCATGCACTGAATACATTAAGTTAAATGAATAAGCTCTGCTTCTCCAGCAGAATATCAGTGTGTGTGTGTGTGTGTGTGTGTGTGTGTGTGTGTGTGTGTGTGTGCGCGCACGTGCTATTTCTGTTGCTTATATTGGACAATGTCGCTTACTGACACTGACCAACCTCTCCTGTGTCTTTGATGTATACACATGCTAATAACGGCTTGTGGTTGCTCATAGAACACATGCCAATACAAACTAAAGGGGAGCATAAGGAGGGAGGGGAAAATTCTCATGGTATCATAATATTACACAGCCTTGAAGTATATTATGCAAAGATTTCAAGTGGAGCCAAGTTAACATCAAATGTATCTGTGGCGGGCTTTGGTGCTTTGACTGGCAATTAAACAATAAGTCACATGATTATTTTTTGTAGCATGCTTTCAATCATTGAACTCCCACCACTTTCATTTGACAAATATCTTTGTGGAGTCTGGAGATTACTGAAGAGTGGTAGTTTTATAATATTGGGTAAGCAAGGACTTTTTATCTTGATGCAAGGACAGTAAAGTTGAACCTTAGAAAGTTTGCATGATTATAAAAGGGGAATTCAGTACATTGTACAGTACAGTGCAGTACATTGGGAAAATGTGAGCAAAGCTAAACCTTGCAATCTCTTTTGTCAAAAATGTCAAGTGGGCTTTTGGTTATGAAAGATAGGATACATACAGAAGGAGTGTCAAGTTCGTTATGGTATAGCACTTCTTACAGAAGAAGGGTATGTGCTATTTGTTATGTTTTTGTCTCATAAGTTTATTGGTATCAGTCTCTCCTATTAATAATAAAGAAGAGTATAAACTTAGCAGTATTGGTCGAACCGAAATTATACAAAGCATAGAACAAGATTCTTTTCTAAGGACAAATCTGAGTCCAAACACTCCTCTCCCCTATGACTGATGTGACAGAGTTATTAACCAGAATTAAAGACAACGAGCATATGATGGCATGCTATTTCAGTCCAAACACTCACTATCAGGTGATACCTTTAAGCGGAAAACAGTTAAGGTGGCTCTTTGGAGTTGTTGCATATGTTTTTACAGTCATTCCCATGGTTTAGCAAGCGTTTAACATTTCTTAGATTAAAATTTTTAGTCCCTCATTGAGGTCTGGATGACCATGTTAATTGGCTTTGCAGATTACTTTTCTTTCTGTTTATAAGTTTTAAATTTTTTTCAGGTCAGTATATCTATATCTGTATATCTATCTATCTATCATCTATGGAATTTTATTCAATGCAGTTCCCCCCTATTATCCTTCTGTAACTGCTGCCACTGACCTCGCTCTCCTAACTCTTTTGTGTTGGTCTTGTACAAGTATTTGTGGGTTTGTGATTGCAATATTTAGGTCCTATCCAGAGGACAGTGCTTCAAAGTGTTCATATCTACACTTCAGCTTTAATGGTTTCTCCACTTTCCTTCGGTGGTCTTTGGACCTTGGGTGGGGTGATACAGATGCCCTGCCTAAGGCTCAGGACCCCACATTCACTTATTATCTATACTTTAGTTATGAAGCTCAGTGTGAACCATCACTCACTCACTGTAAAAACAAACTTCTCTGCTCCAGGATGTGAGCAACATTGATCTATGGATATAAACATAAATATTTTGACAGCAGCTTGACTACATATCCATTAAAAAACAGGCACACATCAGACATGCATTCTCCCCTAGGGCTTGTGACCTTCTAGCCATTGACTTTGACTATGTTTAAAGTAACAGTCATGCATTCCCTCCTGTGGAATAAACCTCAGATTCAATAAGAAAGCAGTTGGTTATCCCCCAAACAATCATGCTATTTTATCATTAGGTTCTCTTAGTTAGGGTTTCTCTTCTGAAGAGACACCATGACCATGCCAAATCTTATGAAGGAAAACATTTAATTGTAGCTGGCCTACAGTTTCAGAGGTTTAGTCCATTTTCATCATAGCGGGATCCATGGTGGCATGGCAGCAGACATGGTGCTGGAGGAGGAGCTGAGAGGTCTACGTCCAGATTGGCAGGTAGTAAGAAGTGAACAGTGACATGCTGTCAGGTTTGTACTTCTGAGACTGCAAAGCCCACAGCCTACTGACATACTTCCTCCAACAAAGTAACACATATTACAACAAGGCCACACTTTTTAATAGTGCTACTGGCTCTGGATCTATGGAGGACATTTTTATTCAAAGCAGTGCAGGCTCATTTTGCTTGGAGGTTAATATTGTAACTTGTATGGTTTACAGCTGAACGAGATCTTTGACATTTTTCTCCGAGCAGCTTCCATCTCCATTCCAGCTTCATTTCTGTGCCCTGTATCCAATTTGAATAATGACTTCTGTAATAGAGGAGCCACTGCAGTTTCCCTGACCATCACCTTATAGGGTGAGATACTATACCTGGCACTGAGATTTTTTTAAAAAAAGAATACCTATGAATTCTCGGAACAGCTTTGTACATTCATGCAAGGTACCTCCTTAAAAATTATTTAAGGTAAAAAAAACAAAAAAAAACCAAAAAAATTATTTAAGATATATAGTTAATGTTAACATTAATTACTAATGAATGTTATTAAATATTTATTTAGGAACTCAACCAAAACTAAATATGTATGTGAAATATATATAAGCACTCTCTCTCTCTCTATATATATATATATATACACATATACATATATATATGTGTGTGTGTGTGCATGCACACACGTGTGTGTGAAGTGTGTGTTTATGGTTTAATGTATATAGTTTAATATGGCTTTACATGTTACGTACATTTATACATATATATGATATATAGTTTTTAGAACAATCAGGGTCCATATATTTCACACACATCCTTAGTTTTGGTTTTATCTATTTTTAAATCTATTTTCATGTATTCTGTCATAATCCCCTTCAAATCATGCTACCCCTAATATTAGCATTTATCTCATGTTTTCTAATCCTGTTGATAGATATTTAATTATTTTTACCTACTATACTCTTAATGTTCCATTTTCTTTATTTTTATTTTAGCTGACATTGTATTGCAGTAGCCTCTCTGCTCAGACAGTGGCACAGCTTCTCTGTGTTCATGCATCCCCAAATCCATGAGTTAGCTGCATGTGCGGGTAAAGCACTAGAGACAGGTTCACCGTGTCCATGAGCTACCTACATGTGCTGGTAAAGCACTGGAGACAGGTTCACCGTATCCTCCCATGATTTCTCCTCACTACTACAGCCCTGCACATCAACCAGCAGTCTGTCCAGTATAGACTTCTTCCAATTGGGGCCAATAGATAACAGTACAATGTACAAAACATCCCTGAGGCATATAAAGTAATAGTTTCGCACAGCTGGAAACATTCCCCAGTGCTCTGTAGTATGTACAGACCAAAAACTCATCAAGAAAGCCACATTCTCCACTCCTATGTATAATAAGCAAAAAATGGGATCAATATGGTAACAAGTATAGAATTTACAAAACTAATCTCTCTTAAGTAAAATCCTAAAAGGGTTGTGCATGGAACATATTATTTTTGAAAAAACAGTCCTTACTTCTGGAGGAGAATTGCATCATTAGTCTAGTACATACTATTTTGTTGTATGTATTTGACATTATCAGTCATGAGAAGTAGTATTACTTATCCCAGCTAATCACATTACTATAACAACAGCATGAATCTTTATCTTATTACATGTCATTTTATCATGGTTGACTTAATTTGAACCTGATTATTGTCTTAAACACAATTAAATTCATTCATATATATATTCATTCATTTCATTCATATATATATATATATATATATATATATATATATATATATTCATTCCTCTGGTCAATGTGATTTTGATTAGCACTTTTCTCATAATTCCCAGTAAAGGATACATGAATCAAAACACCAGTTGATATTTAGTGTTGGAACTGAAACCAGCCACTCATTTAGTGTTCTTGTGACATCTGTTAGACTTGGAACAGATTAATTGTTCTAATTTCCTTAAGGTGTTTATGGACTAAAGTATCTTTATAAACTCTTCCTACAATAAAAAATATATACATGTCAACTACATCATAATTTAAACATAGATTTATATTAAAGATCAAATATCTGTTCAATAATACAAGCATAAACTGACAACAGTAATACTGAAGAAAATAACAAGACTATAATTTTTCCTTAGTAAAATGGGAAAAGAAGCTTACTGTTATTAATTTTTTATGTTTGTTTTTAATGTGCTTGTGTGCATGCACATATCCCTCTATGTGGTAGTGGAGATCAGAAGCCATGCTGTAGGAACTGGATCTGTTTGTATATTATGTGATTCCTGGATATCAAATTCAGATTGTCAGAGACTTGCTGGCAGGAGCCATTATTCACTGAGCCAACCTGCCATCCAAGAGACTACAACTTTAAATGAATGCAACAACACATGACCTTCCACCTTTAATACACTCATTTTTATGCCAAATATTTTTCTCTGATTTTGAGTTTATGCCAATAATATTAGCTATATAAATTTCAGTCAATGCCAGCACTTTACTAGAAAGACACCCGACTTTACTAGGAAAAAACTTAACTTTACTAGAAAATTTTTTATTCTTTTTTTTGGATTTATGGTTCATTTTACTTTATTGTAGTAGAAAGCTACTGTCCCACCTGGTCCCGCAAAAACACACAGAAACTATATTATTTGCATTACTGTTTGACCAATACATATTTCTGGCTAACACTTATATCCTAAACTAACCCATCTCCATTAATCTGTATAACGCCACGCGGCTCTGGCTTACCAGGTAACGTTCTGTCCAGCATCTGTCTCCGGCAGAAGCTACATGGCTTCTCTCTGACTCCACCTTCTTTCTCCCAGCGTTCAGTTTAGTTTTCCCCACCTAGCTCTGTTCTCCCCCTGCTCAAAGCAGTTTCTTTATTCATTAATTAATAAAAGCAGCACATATACAGAAGTACTTCAACAACGCTTTATGAATACAGGTTGGTTTTTTTGAATGTTTGATTAATATTATTTCTCTTGCACTCATTCCTTGTTTCTTGTTTGTCTTCATCATCTTCTACTTTCTTCCTCTTTTTATTAGCATCTATTTATGTATTTATGTGTATACAGTCACCATGACTACAAGAACTTATATAGAAGTAAATTTTTATTCTTATTTTCTTCATATTACAATGTTTATTAAATAAGTATATGCCATTCCATATTTTAAAAATGTGATTTGAATGCTCTGTATTTTAGGTTATATAATTTATTTGAAATGAACATTCTTTCAGGAAACTTCCCTTGCCTTTGCTGATAATTTTTGTTGAATTCAGTTCAAATTGTCTTTTCCTCAGGACAAGAATGGATGAGGAATTGACAGATAGAAATCATCTGTTAGCTGCCCCCTTTCTTTTCTTGAAGTAGTATCTAAAGATAATACTAATGAAAATTCCTCTTGACTGAAATTATCCTAAAGCTCTTCTACATTTTAAGTGATATTTGTTGTATTTACTTGGTGTGTGATCATTATCTTTTTTTTTTATAGGAACAAGATAAGATTATTTTTAGAAAAGCGTTAGTATGATGATAGTAGCCAGTAATGATGTATACCTTGTAAATTATTGTATTGGTAATATTTTAATTATTTGATGCCAGTCTTTTAATTGAAATTTAATATTGTAATATTTAGTGGTAACATTTTATGACTATAGATTTCAGTTATACTGACCTGAATTTGTCATTGTTTCTTATAACTTTGACACTAAGGTTTTGAGTCAAAATTCAGGTTTTATTCTGATATCCTTCATATGGGTAAAACAGTGTACTTTGTGGTTTTGTATTCCATGCCACAGTTTTTAGGAAATCAGTGGGGGATATGTACTGCCAAGGCAAATTTCTCACTTCAATGTGCCCTACAAATTCATAGCCTGGAAACAAATAAGTAACTAACTGTGGTATTTTTCTAAGAAATCTTTGGTTTGCTATATTTAGCTCAAAAAAAAAAAAAAGAACAAGAAGAAGAAGCAGAGGCAAAAAGGAATATTGTGCTTTGCTTTAGTCCTAGGTTGGAGAAACATTTTTCTTGTGTCTGTATTATAGTTTTATTTCTCTCTTTTTCCCCAGCCGAAGATTTTATAGCCTTTTCTGTTTCTTCGATGTTCCTAGAGTCCTGACCAAAACCAAAACATGCATCTATAATAGACATATTTTACTAGTGTATTTTTCCATAATTCTCCTCATAATACATTCCCCTTTCCTCTATATTAAAGTCTAATTTGAATGTTATTATGGATCTCATGAATTTAGTGACATGAAGGAAAGGTGATCTTGAGAAATGTAGGACAAGCAAACAAATAGTTAGCTTTTATGATGAGTTTTTGTGTGAATTAATTCATGAGCATTTTTAAAGTATTCATTGTAATTTTTAAATATCCCAAGGATGATATGGTACTGTAATACTCAACAGAAGTGAGTACTGAAGGATGAGAATGAATACTTCCAAAATAAAAACAAAATGCAGCAGAGAAGTGAATGAGAACCTGAAATAGAAGCCTTCTCAGAGAACTGTGAAGGATACCAAAAATGAACAGAGCATTTCTTATACCAGCAACATTTGCATGTACCAGTTTCTCTGTTGTAATTTTTGTCTCTCTGAATAACTGAAATTCAATTGAGACTACTATTTTGTTTCTAATTTGTGGTTTGATGCTTTCTTTTTTACCACTTCTTTCAACATTAAGTAATACTGTCCCTCTTATTTTCTGCAAATATTTTTGATCTAATTTTATTGATTGATATTTGTATTTGAAGCTATATTAAAGACATGTTTATATATATATTATTTGTTAGAAATCCACATTAAATTCATCTTGTACCTTTTTTGAGTCAACTCTTCTGATTAGTTGAAAACGTTGAGTACATAGATATATTTTTTTGGCTGATACCCTCCTTTAGCCAGCATTGTTTGGTATATTAGGACTCGTATTTTCTTTTTAAAAACATTTTGCAATTTTCAATCTATTTGGATTTGTTTTAAAAATAATAAATTTATAATGTAGTATCAGCATTTCTTAAAGTAGATGATTAGAACTTAAAAACTCTTGAGATGAATGTAATTTAGGCTAAAACTTCCCAAGATCTGTCTTACTTTACCTTTATATTTATTTTATATGTGTAGCTAGTCTTACAGTGTCATCAAATTTTACGTGTTTTCAGTGAATTTTTATGAGTATTCTATTCATTTTCTAAGGCTTTTTGCTTCTCCAGTTTTAATGTTTATCGTCTAATATTCAACACACAAAATCTCAGAAACCATAGGAATAATTAGAATGAAGATAAAAGTGATTGATGTACTTAAATTAATTGATAATTAGTAATGTGCCTACTTACACACATCTCCTACTGAGATGGAGACAGAGTACAAGAACACCCAGAGATTATGTAATATCCAGTGAGTTCTCATTTCCTATTCTCCCCGCACACTGGGTAAATTCAACTCGGAAATATATGTGGAAGCTCACTCTCACAGAGAATATAGGAGAAACTGTCTTAAAGCAGGCCTGCTGAGCCAGTGGGAGATACTGCCACCCCAGGAAACAACAGATTCAAGCCTTGTTGAGCATCTGTAGGATGTGGACAAATAATTCAATCTGTTCAGCATTCGCTGTGCTGTGGAACTGAGTCAATGTAGGTGAAAGAAGAAAGCTAGGTTCCTCCTCGTAATGAGATAAGACAGCTTCTATCCTGGCTCTTTGTCCTGTTTATACCATACTTTCCATAAATTTGTTCGGTTTTTCTTATCTGGATTAGGACTTCTCCACTGAGTTTTCAAATGTGTTGCAATTACTACAACTTTCTTACAGTTTCAAAACCTGCATTAAATATTTAGGTCAATTATTTAGGGTGATAGAGCTTTTTATTATTTGTTCACGTTCATGAATATTTCTCTGAAACCTGTTTTTCCTGCTGGAGTTGTTTTAGCCATGGTTATCATATTTATTTTTCTTTAAAAAACTAAGACTCTTGATCCATGCATGTATATCACATATATTGATCAGATCAGACATGATAGTCTTACAAATTTGAAATATAATAACATAAAGACTTTAAGTAGAAGCCCTAATAAAGGACCACATTAATATAACTCATCCACTTTTAATATTAAATGATTGGCCCTTCTTAATTTTATTATTTATAGATGTTTTGCTTATATCACAGCAAAAAAGCAGAAATATTTGAATATCCTTCACATGTATATGTAAATAAGTGAGCATTTTCCTACAATAGACTGAAGTCATAAAGTTCATCTGATAACACTAGGGAGCAATGCCAAATTGTCTTCAGAAATGTGTGTATCACTTAACATGCCACTCAGAGCACATACTCATTGGTATTTACTAACTTATGCTTTTATTGTTCTTAAACTGTTTAAAAATGAGGATCATAAGTTGTTTTTTTTAACTTCCAATTGCTTTGATAAGGTTTTTATTTGCTTAATGGGCAGTGGTCATTCACAGCTTTGTTTTTTCTTGTTTTGAGGTGTCATAAGTATATTGAATGGATGAAAGTTTTTAAGTTTATCATTTATTTTTTAAAAAATTCTGTGATTCGATAGATGCGAATGATGCAAATGCAAAGAGTATGCATATACATCTTGTATATAAATGTATATATAAAATGTTTTTTGATGAATAGAAAAATGGGAATTATATTTTAATTTCTGATTCTAATAAAAGAATTCTAGTAAGCCTATTTATGATCTTCCTATATTTTATAAATTATTTTAAGGCATTTGAACCCCTTATTTTTATTTTTGCATATTGTTTTTGTTTCCTATTTTGGAAATTATTTCCCATCCTAAAGTCACAAAGAGTTTACTTATTTATGCATTTATTTATTTATTTTTAGTCAAATGCTAGTTTATACTTTATGTATTTTCATTTATGTGCTTATTCTATTAAAATCTGTGTAGAAGTAGAAGAAATATAATGGGAATTATTTAATTTCATTCAGTATTTCTAATGAATAAATAGGTAACTAATTTTGGCTAGTCTATCCCTTTTCTGTAATATATAATTTCCATTTATACATTGTCTTTATTGTAGTTGTAAACTACTACCCCTCTGAACATGACTATTTTATTTTCTCTAGATTTCATGAAATTCATTTTTCTTAGAAGTATCTTGGCTACTCCTAAGCCATTGTCTTTTATACAAGTTGTACAAGTAGCTTCTCAGCCTGCACACCACTTTGAGGACATTTCATTACAGTTTTATTCCTTGTTTTTGAAAGTTGTTCTAAAATAAAGACCTAGTGATAATACAGTCTTCTGTTGATAAATTTATTATCCGCATCTGCTTACTCATTTCTAACCTATTTTAGTAATGTTGTTGTTGCCATGACTTATTGTCATGCATTAATAATACATAATAATGGGTTTCATTATGAAACTTTCATATACATGTATGTTTTTATCTTATTTACCCCTCCCTAAACTCTTAGTCCTTTTCCACTTCTATTGTTTGCTTTCTCTTCCCAACCAGTCCTTCCACTTTTATAAATAATTAAGTTCAGGGTCTTAACTGGGGACATCCTTATAGATTCCTGGGACTTTCTCTAGTGCCAGGTCTCATGCTAGCCCCATAATGGCTGCTTGCCCAAACTGGTGTTGCCTTGTAGTCAGACTGATAAATATCTTAAATATCATCATAAAACCTTCATCCTGCAACTGATGGAAACAGAGGCAGTATCCATTTCTGAGCACTGGGTTGAGCTCCCAAAGTCCAGTTTAAGTGTAGAGGAGTGAGAATATGAACAAAGAGGTCAAGACCATGAGGGGTACCCTCAGTGAAACAGTCTACATGAGCTAATGGTAGCTCACCAACTCCTCTAGAAGGAAAGGAAACAGCATAGGACCAAACTATTCCCTCTACCTGTGGGCTGGAGCAGACTGCGGGGCTTTAGAAGTCACAGCAGGATTTATCCCTATTGCTTGTGCTGGCTTTTATGGAACCCCTTCTCTTTGAATGGATACCTTGCTCAGTCTAGATATAGTAGGAAGGGCCTTGGACCTTCCACAAAACAAAGTGCCTTACCCTCTCTGAAGAGTGGATGTGAATGGGGTGGGGAGTATGTGGAGGGAATAGGAGAAGGGGAGGGAGTGGGAACAGGGATTGGTATGCAAAATGAGAAAGTTTGTATTTTTTAAACGAATAAAATAAGAAAAAAATTAAAAAATAAATAAATGGTTAAGTTTTCTCATCATCCAAGTTTCCCCATTTCCTTGATGTATTGTAAATTCTTCACATGTTTTAGGCATGTGCCATAAAGTTAATCACTGGAATAGGGACAGAATTCAATGAATAGACTACTTATTTAGCATGCCTTCACTCCTGGGTTCAATCTCCAGCAACACATAAACTGATCCTGGTGGAACATCCCTGCACACTTAGTACTTGAGAGGTAAAATGAGAGATTCAAGAGTTCAAGGTCATCTTTGGCTATAAAGGGAAATGAATTTGGGCTACATATGACCCTCAAAAACAAGTCTCAACAATTGTAAATTTAAATGGGAATTGGTGGCACATGCCTTTAATCTCAGCACTTTGGAGGCAGAGATGGGGGAATTTCTGTGAGCTTGAGGCCAACATGATCTACAGAGTGAATTCCAGGACAGCTCAAGCTACAGGGAAACCCTGCCTTGAAAAAAAAAATACGAGCTTTTTTTGTTCCATTTTGTTTGTAAGATATAGACTTTAAACCAACTGAGATCCATCTAATACAATACTCATAGTGAAGTAATTAGTAAATGTGGCAGATCTTCCATTTACATATTGAGTGCTTCAACAGGTCACACGGAAAAACATTACTAACAAGTTCCTGAAGAACTACGCCATGACAAGTTCAAGCACCCATTTGTACATAGTTGTTGGGGTGTGGTCGATCGGCAAACTTCCCCATCACATACTCAGTGAATAATAGCAGTGAAAGACATCACGAGCTGAAACTATGGAATCTTAACATGCTATCTGTTATGTACAAGACAGCAGGGACATTATCATCAAGGGAAAGCAACCATGTAAAGCCCCCAGAATGCTCCGGGAGGCATGTTTGAGATTCAGTGGTACAGTCCTCCCATGAAGTTGTTACTATAAGGAGATCTGGTGGCTCAATCCCTTCATGACTATCACATGACCTCTAGGCTTTACATGGTAGTTATCACAGTTTATGAGGTCTTGACCCATTAATCTAGGAACCTACAGGGACGTCAAAGCGTTCTACATAGAGAAGTTGGTGAACAAAGGACATAGGAAAACCACATGAGCTGAGCATTTTGATAACTACTAAAGGACGCCACAAGTGCTTTGCAAAGTTGGGGAGTCAGAGAGAGGCCCACCACCTTACATCAAGGCAGAGCACAGGGATGACTAATGAAAGCCATCAACTTTAACCTGCGGATCACCCAGCAGAGATGAGAGCTTTGTGCTAAGCAGTGTGATGCTGAATATGAAGTACTTATGTGACAAAGCACCCCAAGATCCAGTTCACAGAGGCCTTGTCGAGCTCAGCTTTGGTAAGCACTGTGAGAGAGAACAGCCAAGGATTGGCCCTTATTTTATTCACTGGGTTCTTATGAACTCTGGATACTGGGCTTCCTGGAAGCCATTGTAATCCCCCCATTAGATCTTTGAATATATTCTCTTCTTGTATCATTCTCTTGTTCTCTGGCAGAGGGACATTTAGATTGAGATACAAGCACGTTCATCCATGCACCAAGGTCCAGGAATAGAAAGATAAGATTTAATGTGTTAGATGTACATGAGAAGATATTTTTCTTGAAACAAAATGGTAAATTTGTGTGTATTACACTAATTTTGATGTTTTCAAAAATGATATTTAATTCACTAATTATCTTGCTTGGAAAATATAAGTCAGGACCTTGAGGGGTGTGTTCGCCCATGGAGACGATGGGACAGAACTAACGGGAGATCACCGATGGTGATCTCCACCGATGGTGGAGGCTGACTGAGAAGCCAAGGACAAGGGTTCCTTGCCCTGTGGGAAGTCCAAGTTCCTCCCCCATCCATCCAGGTCTAGGAAGCTGACGATCCCAAACAGACTAGGTTCCCACAAAGCCAATACATACAGTAGAATCAAAACCCAGTGCCATTGTCTTTGGCTTCTCAGTCAGCCCTTCTTGTCAGCCCCTTTCAGAGAGTCCGGTTTGATCACATGCTCCATTAGTCCCAGTCCAGTTGGCCTTGGAGAGCTCCCATTAGATCAGGCCCATTGTCTCGGTGAACGGGCTCACCTCTCATGGTCCTGACTTTCTTGCTCATGTCCTCCCTCCTTCTGCTCCTCATTTGGACCTTGGGAGCTCAGTCCAGTGCTCCAATATGGATCTCTGTCTCTATCTCCATCCAGCGTCAGATGAAGTTTCTATGGTGATATGCAAGATAATCATCAGTGTGGCTATAGTAAAGGGTCAGTTCAGGTCCCCTCTCCTCAGCTGCTCAAGGAACAAACTGGGGACATCTCCGTGGACACCTGGGAACCCTTCTAGATTCTAATCTCTTGCCTATTTTCAAATGGCTCCCTTAATTAACATATATACTTCTCTGATTCCATATCTACTCTTCCTCCATCCCAACTGTCCAATTCCCCCAAGCTCTCCCCATCCTCCCCTTCTCACTTTTCCCTCCCCATCTCCCCTTACTCCCATCCTGGCCCCACCCCCAAGCCTGGCAATCTTGTCTACTTCCAATATCCAGGAGGATAATTATCTGTTTTTCTTTGGGTTCACCTACTTATTATCTTCTCTAGGATCATGAATTATAGGCTCGATGTCCTTTATTTATGGCTAGAAACTGATTATGAGTGAGTACATCCCATGTTCATCTTTTTGGGTCTGGTTTACCTCACTCAGAATGGTATTTTCTGTTTCCATCCATTTGCATGCAAAATTCAAGATGTCATTGTTTTTTACCGCTGAGTAGTACTCTAATATGTATATATTCCACACTTTCTTTATCCATTCTTCCATTGAGGGGCATCTAGGCTGTTTCTAGCATCTGGCTATTACAAATAATGCTGCTATGAACATAGTTGAACAAATGCTTTTGTAGTATGATAGGGCATCTTTGGGTATATTTTCAGGAGTGGTATTGCTGGATCCTGGGGTAGGTTGATCCTGAAGAGGGTGTTTTCTTGATCCCTGGATAGAATATTGTCTGTCCTCAACCATTACCTTTTTGAAGGAACAGTTCGTGTGGAAAGAGAAACTCTTTATTACCTCCCGTGTGTCCACTCACATTTGTCCCATTTCTATGCAATGGCTAGGCTGCTTTATATTCCTCGAAATGTTTACTTGATGACATCTTCATTCTAATGTGCTTCAGCAAGAACAGCTTGTGGTTCAAATTTCTTTGTTTAGAAGGTTAAAGAAAGGCAAGAACTTCCAGATTTATGGTATTTAATTTAGAACTATTCATGGTTGCCCTTTGTGCTTTCAACTCTGAAAATTTGCCATTTAATCATTATTCTCCCATTTTTTGTAAGAAAAATAGTGCAAATATCATAATTTTTCCTATCTTATCTATCTGAAACATTCTCTTTGATATTTCAATGTTTTCTTTATTTTATGCAGAGAATAACTTAACTGGTGTACATTTCTCTTATAATCTTTTTAAGTATTGATTTCTGTTTGATTCAGCCTAGGTATAAACTCTTACATTTTTAGTATTAAGTTTCAGTAATACAGGCTTAATTGAAATCCATTTTATCTACATCAGCCTGTTCATTTTGAGATTGGGTGTTCCAATATGGTGAGCCATTGCAACCTCTTCAGGTGAGAAAAGCATCTATCTTCAAGCTGTAAAACTTGAATATTCAGGAGCCACGGTTGATGTCAAACTTTGTGAAGATAAAAAAGATTATCTATTATTGTAGGTGGGCATGGAACAATTAATTACTCTTTCACTACAATATGTCATAAAAGTTAGCAATACTAACAAGTGCTGCAGGGACCGACTGCAAGCATCGTATTACTTTGTGAAGGTGAACCGTGTAAACATGGGAGAAATTCTAAACTTATTGTTTGACTTCAGGGTTGAGGTTTGGTTGTCTTCTAGCTGAGGTTTTATATTTCAAAGAAGTCTGTATTTATTTATTTATTTAGTGTTACTAGGAAGAATAAAGTCTTGTGCTTGGAGCAAGGACCCTAGACATATAAGCAACAATCTGCTTGTCTGGGTTCTATTCCCTAACGCCTTTGTTTCCTGAAGCATTGAGCATTTTCGTTAATAAGCAGCACTTTAAAAAATATTGTTTGCTGCTGAGGGTCAGCATAAGAATGGGGCATTGCATGTCTTTTATAGCTATTTTTCTAAATTTCTGCATTTTACTTTATTGTCAGACTTTACTTTGTTGTCAGATATTTGGGAAAGTATTTATATCATATTTTTGATTTTTATAATAATTTATGTTTTACAATAAAAATGATTTTGGCTAGTACACAATATATTTTGACAAAACAAACTATGAAGCAAGAATTTTAAACAAATGGCACATGTCATTAGAAAATCCATTTGAAACAAGAGGCAGTGAAATAAGTAGCAATGCTAAAACATACATGAACAGCATGAAGACTAGCAGGTCTCTAAGACATGGGTTGCAAACTGAGATGAAAGCAATACATGCCAAATAAAATTACAGTAATGTGGGATAGCCACTTACTGTATGTAACATCATAAACCCATGGGTACTGGCTGTACTGTTTGGTGACTTGTATACTTGCTACAATACTGCTATTTAAATTGGAATCATAAATTTATGGCTTTTCCTGTATATTTTATTTATATATTGTAATTGTAATATATTAATATAATAAAGCTCAAACAAAGCTAATCTATAATAATCTTAGAAGAACTCACCCAACAGATTTTCCTTTCAGAAATTGTTTGAAATACGAATTTAGTTCACATTGAATATGAAATGATCATAATGATTTTATTTTATGTGGCATATTAATTAAATTAAATATCCAGAATATAAAACAAATGACATTTTATTCAAGTATAGTTAGATTCAGTTGTTATTTAATATAAACATCTAAAAATATCACTAGTCATAGTCAATATTAGTCTTCTTTGAGTTTCTTATCAGCAAAAGACAAAAAGCATGTTCTCTGGACCCTTGTATTGTCCCTTCTAGAAAAGTTTGCTATGTAATTGAGTAAAATGCAGATTTGTTAAATATGCCTGAACCTATATTATTCCTAAATTTGAGTGATGAATGAGGGAAAAAAAAAAAAACCACTTTCTAGATTACAGTTATTTGATGAAAGCATTTTCTGAAAACAATGTTTGGAATTTTTATCAATTGTAAATCTCTGTTTCTTCAAAATAGAACATCAGTCACCTATAAAAATTCCATATCTAGACTTGCAAAACAATGGGAAGTAGGTTTTAAAATTATTTTTAAAATATACAAATTCAAGATGTCATTGTTTTTTATCACTGAGTAGTACTCCGGACTGAGTTCCCATGGTCCAAATGAGGAGTAGAAGGAGGGAGAACATGAGCAAGGAAGTCAGGACTGTGAGGGGTGCTCCCACCCACCGAGATGGTGGGGCTGATCTAATCAGAGCTCACCAAGGCATGCTGGAATGGGACTGAAAAAGCATGGTATAAAACCGGACTCCCTGAACATGGCGGACAATGAGGGCTGCTGAGAAGCCAAAGACAATGGCACTGGATTTTGATCCTACTATACATACTGGCTTTAGGGAGGCCTAGCCTGTTTGGATGCTCACCTTCCTAGACCTGGATGGAGGGAGGAAGGAACTTGGACTTCCCACAGGGCAGGGAGCCCTTACTGCTCTTAGGACTGGAGAGGGAAGGGGAGTGGAGGGGGGGAGGTAAATGGGAGGCGGGGAGGAGGCAGAAATTTTTAATAAAAATAAAAAATAAAAAAATACAATTTCAAATGTTTTCAATAGTTTTGAAGCCTTCATCGAAGCATAAATAGTTTAATTAGTTTGCAAAAAATCCCCATAATTAGTTCAGGAAATAAGAAATAAATTACAGGCTAAACGTGACAAAAACTTTATATAATTGATGAGAGAACCTGGAAAATAGTGCTATGACATAAGAAATGCAGGCACAATGTGTGTCCTTTTCAGTTTATGTACATTTTTTCATATAGTTATAGCATCCTGTAGAACCGAATATGAAATACAAGATCAAATGGAAAACAAAGGCCAGTAACTTAAAATCTATCATCCTCGGCTTTTGAAAAATCTGCAAAGATCAGACAGTATATGTTAGAGGAGGCCGAAAACCATCTCTTCTTTACAGAAAACATAACTCCATCATACTTTGCCTGTTCCTATTATTAAGAACCCAGAACCAAGTAGGAGGCCTCTACTGTACTCCACGTCAGCTCAAACCCAAGACATCAAGGCCAGTAGTAAAGCCTCCTATTACCTTCTAGTCACCATGACCAAGGCAGGTTACAAAGAAAATGTTTAATTTGGAGCTTTGGTTGTAGAGGGACAGAGTCCATGACTACCATAGCATAGAGCATGGCTGGAGATAGGCAATCGTGGTCCTGAAGCAGTAGCTGAGAGCTTACATCCTCATCTGCAAGCAGGAGACCAAGAAAGAGACAGTGGGCCTGGCTTGAGCTTTTAAAACCTCAAGACCATCCCCAGTGACTCACCTGCTCCAGCACAGGCACATTTCCTAATCCCTCTCAAACAACTCCATGAAAATCAGGGGCAAAATATTCAAACAAGTGCCAGTGGGGGCCATTTTCATGCAAACCACTGCACAGTATTAAACTTTTGCCAAAGTCAAAGAAAAACACTACAAGATTTTTTGAATATAAATGTAAGACTGGTCAACACTAAGATGTATGCTTCATGTGACAGTTTGTCAATGGCAAATCACACACACACACACATACACACACACACACACACACACACACACACACACACACATATATAGTTTATATCATAGCACCTACCTTTTGTACATACCCTATATTATCTAGGTTTGTGTAGCTATACTCTGTTCACAGAATGATGAAATGTATTCCTGAGAATGCATTATCATTAGTAACTACTGAATGATTTATAGAAAACCATATCAAAAAGCACATCAAAACTGTCCTCTCCCATAGCTCAGCCCAGTGCTTAACTGTGGATTTCCTCATCTGCTTCCATCAGTTATTGGATGAAGGTTTTATGAAGACAATTAAGGTAGATATCAGATTATGGAGGAAGGGCAGTGATGGTACCCACTTCACTATTGCTTAGATGCTTAGTGAGTTTATCTATTATCTATGTTTTTGTGGGTGCAGCTAAATTTCTTGGGTTGGAGTTTTCCTTCTAGTACTTCCTATAAGACTGGATTGTGGATATATGTTGAGGAAGACACCTGGTTAGTCATCCTTATCAACTTAGACCATAAAATCCAATATAGACAAATTCAACAGAACTGCCATATATGGGTTGCCCATCCAAGCTTCAGCATTACGAGGGCATAAATTTTATTGTTTAAATCTGAACTTTGTTATGGAATATCTTGTTTTCTCTGTCTATGGTAATTGAATGTTTTGCTGGGTTTAGTAGTCTGGGATGGCATCCATGGTCTCTTAGTGTCTACAGCATATCTGTCCAGGACTTTCTGGCTTCCAGAGAAGTCAGGTGTAATTCTAATAGATCTGCCTTTATATGTTGCTCGGCCTTTTTCATCTGCAGCTCTTAATATTCTTTTCATACTCTATATGTTTAGTGTTTTGTTAATAATGTGGTGAATGGACTTTTTTTTGCTCCAGTCTACTTGGTGCCCTGCAAGCTTCTTGTACCTTTATTTATATCCTTCTGTAGGTTGAAAAGTTTTGTCAATGATTTTGTTGAATATACTTTCTGTGCTTTTAAACTGAAGTTCTTTTTTTGCTTCTATCCCTATTAATTTTAGGTTTGGTCCTTTCTTGGTGTCCCAGATTTCCTGAATGTTTCATGTTAAGAATTTGTGGGATTTAACATTTTCTTTGACCTATCAATCTATTTCCTCTATCATATCTTCCGCTCCTGAGATTCTCCCTTCCATCTCTTGCATTCTGGTAGTTAAGCTTGCATCTGTAATTTCTGTTCATTTACCCAGATTTCTATTTCCAGAATTCCCTCAGTTTGTTTTCTGTATTGCCTCTATTTTAATTTTCATGTCTTGAACTGTTGGAATTTTTGCTTCACCTGTTTTATTTTTTCTCACTCAGTATTCTTGCCTTTTTTTTTTTAAAAGAGATTTATTGATTTCTTCCATTTTTTGTTGGTTTTTTCCTCTGTTTCCTAAAGGGAGCTTTTCATTTCCTCTTTAAAGGTCTCTATCATTTTCATAATGTTATATTTAAGGTTGTTTTCTTCTGCTTTTTTTCGGTTAGTATGTTCACATCTTCCTGTTGTAGGACCGCTAGGTTTTGTTGTTGCCATATTGCTCTTTCGGTTGTTGAATGTATTCTTGCATTGGTGCTTGCCCATCTCTTCATCCATTTGGTGTAGATAGTGTCTTTGACTCTTGTCCAGTACTTGCACTCAGTATCTGTGTCTCAGGGATCTTCTCTTGGATCTATCATTGTAATTGCTGTCTGTGTCTCAGGGAACCACTGTGGTCTCAGGAGATAGGTGGGTTTGGGATAGAGTGGGACTTGTAGATTACAGGGTTTGAAGGGGAGAGGGTGCTGGGGAAGCCTGCCTGCAGGAGGCTTGCCCTAGTTTGGTTAATACAACTGAGGTGGTGGGGGATGGGGCAGGGTTTTGCTCTGAGGCATTGGGACTAAAGTCTGAGTTGTCCAGCTGAGAAATTGGTCACTCACCTCTTAGTCTGCTCTGTGCAGTCACAGTCTATGACTCAGTGAGTCACTGAGATCATGGGTAATGGGTAGGTTTGGTAGCAGAGTAAGACATGTAGATTATGGAATTAGGTTGGGGGAATGTTGGAGCAGCCTGCTTGCAGTGTAGCTGCCTGCTGGCTGGCTAATGTTGGAGGGATGTGAGCCTGGAGTTTTGCCTTTAGGCCTAGGTCCTAGTGACTGGGTTTTAGAGCTGATGGGCTAGTCATTCACCTCTTGGTCCACTTTGTGCAGTGGCATCCTGTGTCTCTTCATAAAGAGTATTTACAAAAAGGGATAAATGAATGGGAATAGTCCATGGATTAGAATAATTTATGTTGTGGAAATGTCAATACATTTATCAGCAGATATACAGACTCTGTGATGTGAATCTAATTCAGAACAAGATTTCAGTAGAATATTATTTTCAGAAATAAAAATATCCTAAAATTCCTAAAAATGTTAAGAAACACTAAATAACAAAATAAGGTTGAGAGAGGCCATAATACAAAGTGCTTAAGCTTTCTGATTTTAAAACACATTGCTGAAGAGTTTCAGGACGAGAGGAATATAAGAAATGCCAGTGATGTAAAGACCAATGGACAAAAGTAGAAACCCCCAAATTAAATGATAGTTTTTTTTTCTTTAGCTGTTGTATTAGATTTTTTTCCCTAAACAGTTGTAATTAACAATAGGTAGTACTGGAACCAACAAAATTCCAATATACTAAACATATACCTACATATAGTATCGGAGTATTTCGGAAGTTCCATTAATGGATTCTAGCTGGAGATAAGTAATTAGGAGTATGCTTAGTTCTAAGTCTTATCAGCCCATCCTTGTGTCCAAATGCTGAGTATCCTGTTATATTCAAGGCAAATGGATTCCTACTCTATAATATGTGCTTGTTGTGGCGTTCACAGTGATCCAAGTTAAAAACATGAAACGATTGGATTAACTTTTCTTTAAAGAAGAAATAAAAATATTTTTAAAATGCAGACAAATATACAATATCCCTAATAAACCAGGTAATTCAAATTGAAATTATGACTTTGTACAAAACAGCAAATTTTGGTACAGATATGATATAAGTGAGTATCCCTTTATATTTTTGTTGGAATTGTAAAATGATAAGACCTCTATTAAAGGCAGGATAGAGACTCATCAAAACACTGAATTTATAACTAATGTGTCATTGTTTAGTACTGAATAAATTCTAGTATTTACTCAAAAGTGTTGAAATGTGGCTGTTGAGAAATGCTAACACTGAACAACTTTTATATTAGCTAGGAGGGGAACAACTTAATTTTCCAAGGATGAACGGTAAGAAAAATTTGATGAAGACATGCAACAGAAAATTATTAACTTAGAATCATAAATCCTGATATCCACTCCAACATAGTTGAAACATGAAAATGAAAAGGTAAATGAAATCATCCTGTGATAGAAAGACAGAGTGCATGTCCACTCTTGGCCAGGTCAAAAATTACACAATTGTATCAAATGAGAAACTAAAATAGTGTTTGCTAAATGAACTAACACTGAAGAAGAGTAAAAGGGAATTCCTGTTCAGGGGATGGAAGGCTTTAGTCATGTGAGGCAAACAAGTCTTTGAGATATACTAATCAGCATGAACTTAGTGTTATTATTTTACTGGTCACTTGAAAGATGAGGGTGACACATGTATTTAACCACAATAAAATTAGATTCCTTTGTCTCTATATCTCTCCTCTCTCCTTTTTCCTCCCTCCCTCCTTTCCTCCCTCCCTTCCTCCCCTCATATGCACATAGATAAATACACATTCAATATTTAGAAAGTGCAAAAGATATTTTGCATTCATATATCAAAATAAACTATTTGACATTCCTCAATTTTTGTGTATGTCTGCTATAGGACAGATGACATAGAATATGTAGGTTTCGCAGTGTTTGTATATAAAATATTAATAAATGCTCTTAGGGGTGCATGCTTAAAAGCAGTTATTGATTAGTAGGTATGATTGAAAAAATTGAGATCATGGTTGAAGAACAGCAGCATTCATCCTGTACTTCCAAGGGCTCCTCTTCAGCTGTAGAAATTCAGGGCATGTGGTGAAGCAATCGTCTTTCTAAGGCCCACTCATTCCAATAGCTCCACTTCAGTGTGGCTTGTGTAGTAGGCTGATGTGTGTGCAATTGAAACAAAATAGTAATTGATGTTTTTGCGGGAGTCAGATGAGCTGCAGCTATTTGAAGAAAATACGGCAGTGTGAAAAAACGTTTCTGGGTTTGCGATCTCAGGTGCCTTTTCTCTCCCTAGATTTCTCCTAGATTTCCGTGTTCCACGCTGAAATATATATATATATATATATGTCTTAGAAAGTTGGCTTTGACACATTGTTTATAATGTTATAGAAACAATTGGGAACCTGTTGAGCAATGCTTTTGTGGATCAAAGACTCCTCCCGGTATGAAGGCAATCTCAGAGATATATATCTACAAGCTAAGCTAAGGTTTCTGTAGAAAACGTTCCATGCCTCTTTCAAACAGGTTAAAAGTGTGTGAGCAAGACCTTAAATTATTTGTATATATGGTGTATTTACAGGGATTTTAACCATGAGAATTTATTTGAAGAGCCATTACTGACCTTCTGGCTTTCTTTCTTTCTTCCTTTCTTTCTTTCTTTCTTTCTTTCTTTCTTTCTGTCTGTCTGTCTGTCTGTCTGTCTGTCTGTCTGTCTGTCTGTCTCTCTCCCCCCTCTCTCTCTTTCTTCCCTTCCTCTAACCTCCTTCCCTCTGTGTTTCCCTCCCTCTCTTCCTCCCTTCCTTCCTCATCTTTCCTTCTCTGCTTCCTACTCCCATCATGCTTTGCTATCTTTGCATTTTTAATCCATTTTACATGACTCAAAGTATCCCACTGTACTTCACCAGTTTATGAAAATGTTGTGTCAGTCAGGGAAATAAAATTGGAAATGCCAAAACATTTTTTAAAAAGAAGGAATGATAAAGAGCCTGTAAGATAAAGAAATATTTTTAGAAATGTTTTAGAATATGGCATTTCATGTTCATCAATATTACATTTTTAGATATCATATTAATAGTACATTGTCTTGATTATAAGCAAAGGTGGAAAGGTATATTTCTTGAAATCATGCACATTAACTCACCCTTATTGTCTATTTAATACCATTATTTGATTTTACTTCAAATTTTGAAGATGTAGGAAAATATGTAGTCATATACATTTCCAAGAGTGACCAACAGATATTTCTTATTTATAGCTGAAGAATAGAGTACAGACATGAAAAGCTGTGCACAATTTTACACCTCCTATGGAAAGCCGAACATTGCCTAAGTCCTGTACTTTGATGTTGTTGCATATTCAGCATATCTTTTTTGTCATATATAAAGGGGCAAAATAATCAAAAGTGCAGTTATTTTTTCTCCCAAAAATTTAAAGCAAAGGGAGATATATATGATCTTACTCTCCATTGTGACTGTGTTTCTGTCTCACATTTATCACTTATTGACTTCATAAGCTGTGTTTCTATAAGAATATTTAATGGACAAGATAGTTTCGGTTGAAAGATATATACTTACTCTGTGAAGCATTCATATCAATGATGTTTCCAAAAAATGATTTTTCCAACCAAGTTCAGAGGAAATATTCCAAGTAAGAAGATATCAGTGCTGAAGAGAGGCATTCAAATATTTGAAATCACATTATTATGGAAGATTACTAACTCTAGTAGGCTTGTAAGACTGTTCAGCAAATGAAGGTACTGCTGTCAACGCTGACTACTTGAGATGGATCTCTCAGTACTCACATGGTGGAAAGAAAGAAACAACTGTCACAAGTTGTCCTCTGACCACAAAACATACTCTGGGATACATAGGTGCGCATGTGCACGCGCGCGCGCGCGCGCACACACACACACACACACACACACACACACTCCACATACATATTTATATACAAATAAAAATAAATAAAATATAAAAATTAAAAGTTGACTGTCTCCTAAATTGTATTAATTTGGTTACCACAAAAACTTGCTTAATATTACCAGTTTTTAAGTTTTAACGTTATAAAATAAGCATTATGGTACATTTTCAAGTAATTTTTAAAGGAGTTGACTTTTGACTAAAATGTGCATTTGGACTGTGTTGACTAGAAGATTAGAGTGTGAGTTTTATTGTTGGGAAGAAGTACACAGTTGGTAACAATTAATAGATCTGACATGCATTTTTTGACAAGTTATTTGTTTAGTCATGTAGAAATGTAGTAATCACAGTAGTAAATGCAAAGGTAAAGCATTGTATTGTTGGTCTTGGCATGGTCGCTGCAAATGATAGTAGTGACAGTTTTGCTTAATGTTGAAAATGTTTCCGTGTGTCCTTCCGTTTTATGTGCTCTATTCACAGGTAGATGCTTTCTTTATTATTTTAGGAACGGCTTTTCAAGTAACTATGGTAGTATTGAAAAGTGTCTACTGAAGACCTGGTTTGGGATCAGAAGTTTAAGGAAGATAGTTGAGTAGGTAGTGCTGTCATCAACACTAGTGTTATGGTAAATTAGAAGACTATTACAGAATCAGGAAAGAAGAGATTGCCTACTCATCCAAATAATAGCATAAATAAATAGTTAAAAGATACTATCATATTACCATAGCTAAAGGAACGCAGTTCCAGAAATTAAGAACAGATCAAAAGAAATAAGAAAAGATCTCTTAGAGTCTTTCTCACGGAACAACCCTTCTGCATGCATTCTAAGGTCTGGACTAAGTAAAATTTTTACTTAAAAATATGCTAATATTAGTGACATTCATGTGGACATATTATAGTGTACACAAATATATATTAGTCTATATATTTTGTGAATTCATTTTTCTATTAATATAAAAATACAAATACAGTGGTGGTGGTGCACGCCTTTAATCCCAGCACTCGGGAGTCAGAGACATGTGGATCTCTGTTAGTTCGAGGCCAGCCTGGGCTACAGAGCAAGTTCCAGGGCAGGCTCCAAAGCTATAGAGAAACCCTCTCTGAAAATCAAAATAAATAAATAAATAAAAATAAAAAATAAACTACTAGTTGATCAGGACACTATGAAATAAACATGAAATTAGCATAGTAAAATTTAAGGGAAATGCATGTGAATAGGAACTAGGAAAATTATTTTAATGGTCAAAAGATAGAAATAATTAAGCAGGGAGTTTCTAATTAAATGAACCTTTGCCTCTACAGAAGTAAGGAAGATGGTATATGTGTGCTTGTGTGTTTGTGTGTGTGTGTGTGCACATGCCTGTGTGTTTATGTGATGACTGATTTGAAAAAAAATAGTGTGCTTTGTGAAATTTTTAGACTAATATGGGCAAGTTCCATGTTAGTCTTCACCTCTATGGAAAGAAATCCAAAATGAGGACAGTTATGTTTCCTACATACCCCACCTATCTTTGTGAAGCATTCATTGTAAGAGTGGCTAGCAGTGCTCAAGTATGGTCCTCCTCACTGTTGAAAGTCAGACAACCTTCCTTGCTTCTATATAGGCAAAGGTAAGGAATCATGGGCACTGGGAAGAAACATATCTCAATGTTATGTCCTTTACTTAGAAAAATCCTGCTTAATTATTTCTATTTTTAGCTGTTAAGGGTAAGTTTCCCAGTCTGAATCCATATGCATTCTGTTTAAATTTTACTATACTAATTACATGTTTATTTCATAGTTTTCTGAAGCATTTGTATTTTTGTATTAATAGAAAAATGAATTCACAAACTAGAGATATAAATTGTTAAATGTCTTTTTATTGGAATACATTGCTTTAAAAAATAAAACCATACAATGTTTGACTATAAATTTCTTTCCTTCATGGCTATTGTGTACCTCATGATGTGAGAGGTTGCCATGGGGATTGTTTTAATCACATATTATTCTAGTTAAATTAGAGAAAAAATGGCTTAAATGGTTGTTCTCAATCAGTATAAGAAAAATTTCTTATAACATTGCCCTTCCACAGAATTTGGACTACTCTTCCTCATAATGATGTTTTCTAGGAATGACGGGTAGATTGTGATGTAAGTTCTCTTGGTTTGTTCTTTCCATATTTTGCATAGCTGATGATTACTCGAGATTCTAAGTTTGCTGCATGACTATGTCGCTGTTATAATTAATTTGATGTTTGTTTTGTTTCTTTTTCTAATAATTAAGATGTTGAAATCCAAGATAATGACGGTTTAGCTAATAAAAATAGAGGTATTATGTAATACATTTCTGGTCTACATGGATCAAATTTTCCTCACAATTTGTGCCTATCAACTCCATCTATAACTCAGAACAGGTTACACAATTTAGGTGACCCATCCACAACTTAGGACTCAGTAATTTTGTACTCAGAACTTTGATCAGTTAGGTGTCTTTGCCGTAACCATTCCCCACCACAGAAAGATGCTTACTGGTCAAAATTGAGAATGTCACAAATCTATGAATATAAACATGAATATTTAGAATATAGTTTGATCTTGTGACTATGTAGAAAAAAAAGCCAAGGGGCTTTTGATCCCATTTGCAATACTAGGTATGGTATCTCTCCTGTTGAGCAGGCCCCCTATACATTGGGGGAGCTCTTAACAACTGAAAGCTGCTGCCAGAGGGAGACTCATTCTTGGCATCATGGGCACTGGTAGGTTAGTCACACATAAATGTACTTACAGGCAGCACTAAGGGGGTTATTGATAATAATTTAAAAATGAAGAACGGGAACATGGGATGGAGCTAGGTGGGGCTCTAGGGGGAGCTGTAGAGAGATAGTAGTGGTGAATTGGTATTTTTAGTATAACCTATAAATGTATAATGTATTGCAAGAAAAGCATCACTTTATAACACTTTAAGAACAGTTTAAGAGGTGGATCTTGAATCATATTTATGACGTCATTCACTTGTCTCCTTAGCTTTTAAACCCTTCGTGGAGTCACAGAGCTGGGATTCTTTCAGTGTTAGCTAGATACCCAATGGATCCTTTAATCAACTGACCGCAGACTAACGAACTTACCAGATGTAGTGCAAGGAAGTATGGGAAGTACATGGAAGCAGATGAGGGAGAGGAAAGGGGAGGAAGACAGTCTTTCCTCCTTGATATTTCTTTGGGAATGTCTTCCCTCCTTAGAGTTTTTCTCACTTATCAGTATAGCTATTTTACAACCCTTATACCTGAAGTTATCAAATTGAGGTTCTAATAGTATACTTTTGGGGCTGTCTAGCACCTATGTAAACTTGTAGGCAATGGACTCAGAAAGAATTCGGCCTCGGTGACTCCATTGAAGGCTGCATCTACATTTCCTCAAGTAGTCTACCAGGTAGGCGTCCGGCAATTATTTTTCCATTCATCTCTAGCACATTACAGTGATTCTCTAAATTACTTGGCATAAGAAAGAAGGCAGTGTACATGCTGTCGGGGTCTGAGAGTTCAAATGGAGCTTGGGGTAAGGCTTGTGCCTAAAGCCTTTGATCCAGACTCACTGAAGCAATTGATGTTAGAGAGACAGCACAGCACAATGGAGCCAAATGTGATGAGATATGAGGCAGAAAAACAAACCTGCTAAAGGCACACTGTAACGGGACAGAAAGGGAGAACAAGCAGGATAGTGCCCCTGTTAGGGAAGTGGACAGGAAGCAGATCAAAGCAAGTGACGCTTTGTAATGGGACGCAATGAGAGACTTCCATATGTCTTCCTTTGTTTTATGCTCTGGCTAGTTTAAGAGTGTGAACGGTGTGTTTAGCTGAAGGAGGAGGCTTTTATTGAGAATAGTTATCATTTTGACTTTGCGTGCTTCCAGGAATATTTCCCTGGCTCTCAGGAATGGTCAAAGGCTTATATTTGCACCTTACTCCTTAGAGAGGTTTTTTCTTCGTTCCCCAAAGTATTTGCGTACCTATTATTCTCTTGTGATTTAGCAGTATATATTGTGTTGTATAAAACAGTATTTCCATTCCTTTTACAAGCTGAGTTGCTGAGAATAAAGAAAGAGTAATTCTTCTCTGTTCTGGTATGTTTCCTGATTTTCTAGGAAATTTCTCTGTGTGTGTGAGAGAGGAAAGACTCTGAGAAAAGATTAAGGTCTTTTGATGTTTGACTACTGTAAGAAGGTTGGGTCAGCAAGAGGTCAGCGAGCCAAAGGAAGTCAATGAGCCAGACGAAGTGTGACCTTCCAGGCTAGGGTAAAGGGCCTGTTGTGATTTTGTTTCACAGACGATGGTGAGAGACGGATACTTGAAAAGGTTTCTATAGAACATGTTTCCTATTTCTCAGAAGTTTGAACACAGTCGTTTTTGTCTTCACTAAGTTCTGATATGCCAGACTTTCTGTTTCAATTAATTAATCCTTTTGTTTTGATAGAAACTGAATTTCTGACCTGGCTCTATCACTGAGATAAAATTCTGCACCTTAGAGTTTCGTTTAATATATCCTATTTGTTTTATAAAAAAAAATGTGAGGAGAGTGGGAAAATTCTATATTCCTGCCAATATTGTTCCCGACCTAATGGAGATGATACAATGTATTTGTTACACTTGATGAAGCCATATTGACACAGGGTTGCTAATTGCAGTCCATAGTTCACTAGTATTTCTTCTCTCCTGATTCATGCCCTTTTTTAATGTGGGGGTATTGCCACATAAAATGTGGTTGTTACACATCTTGGGACTGTTTAGGTTAGACAACTGTGGTTAAATGATCTAAGGTTTTTGTCCTTGTAAAAGAATTTCATTTTATGAAACATTTTGGAGCTAAAACCATACCGAAATGATTATTTTTGCAAAAATTCTGCGAATGAAGTAAAACTATAAGAACTGTTGAAGATCACAGATTTCCACACGAAAATGAAACAAGATAAATCTCTGGTGGCAGAAAAAAATGTAAGCTTGAGGACTTGTTGAATGTAGCCCAACGGGTCCAGTGCTTTGCTGATAGGAAATAGTGGAGTATGGGAGCTAAAGGTGTTGCTATTCACAGAAGTTGATTGACATGATACTTATATGTGTGGTATTTATCACCAAGATAACTGGTAAGACCATAATGCTGTCACTGAAGATAAAAACTGAGTAGATTATATTGAAGAAAATGTATGCATAATATACACGTTTGCATGTAACAGCAATTAATAACAAAGAGGTCTTAAATTTGAAAAAGAGCCAAGGGTATATGGGAAGGTTTGGAGAGTGGAAAAAGAAGTTGAAAATAGTGCAATACTATAATCTCAAAAATAAAAGAGAAAAACAAAAGAACATATGAACAATGTAAATTCAACTGTTCAACTGTTAGCTTTATCTGAATGCTATTCAAGCTGCCTTCCCAGAGGACGCTACATTGGGTCAAATTGAGAACTAAAATCACTTGAAATGTGATGATTATTTCTGTTGTCAACTTGATGAGATCTACAGTCATGTGGGAGATGAGTCTCTGAGCACACTTGGGAGTGATCATTTTGATTTGTTCAGTTGTGGGTGGCACCATTCACTGGGTTTAGACCCTAGGCTGTGCAAAAGCAGAGAATGAGGTGTTTATTATTCTCTGCTTCCTTTTCATGGTTTCAGTGTGGCCAGCTGCGTTTTCCACAATGACAGACTGCGATATCAAACTGTGAGCCAAAATAAGCCCTTCATCGCTAAGTTTTCTTTGTTGGGTTCTTTTATTAGAGCACCAGGAAAAGAATCTAAAACACACAGAAAAAAAAGCAGTTATATGGCTGGTTTCAGGGTTTCAGAATGATCCCAAAATGTAAGAATGGGTTGAATGAGGAAATAACAATTTGAAACAAAATATTGAATAAAGACATTGGCAATATGCATATTCTGAAACTGAAACAGCAAACAAATCACTGATAGCAATTTTTTGGAGTTACTCATTTCACTGTCAGAGCCTTAAATGATAGGAACACCATAACAGTGATTATGACAATCTTTATTAAATTTATAAATTGATTTTGAGATTACCCTCTTTCAGGCTAAAACATGAAAAATTTTCTATCTTAAGAATACAGAAACATTAGCTTGGAAAGCAGCTGAAGAACAGCCAGAGAGTTTCGATTAGTTGAACATAATGATTTACAGTATTCACACTATGATAAAGCTTAAGGTGCCTTAGTAGGCTTAGAAGACCTGGATCAGCTATTAATATTTTAGCATCTCCATTTCCTCTGGGAATGTGTCTTTGAGTTGTAGAGGAGAATATTATAGTCTTATTTAGTATAAAATTCATATATTGTAGGAGAGTATGTTAGAGGTCCCAGTTGGGTTTTCCCTGAATTTATTATCTTACAAAGTCAAATACAGATGCATCTTTCAGAAAAGGAATAAGCTTATTCTAAAGTAATATCTGAGAGTTTTCGATCAACTTATTACATTTTGATGACCACTTCAACCATTGAACTGCAGTGGGATGAATTGAGGAACGCGAATGAGATGCAATTCAGATGCTCAGCAGGAGTTCAAACGCAGTAAACAGCGGATGAAAGGGTAAGCATTGCAAGGTGCTTGAAAGTTGTTTATAGTAGAATAAACCATTAGCAAATTCTTCTTTAAGCAAGTTTTCTTTAGCGGACTAACATTATAAAGTAGCTTGGATACTGAGGTACACAATGCTCCAAAATGATTGCTCACAGCTTCCTTTCCACAGAGAAGGATTCTTTGATGAAAATGACCACATAGCCAGAATATAAAAGTAGCTGGGCCTCAGTTCACTTTTTGCTGTCTGGTATTCGGGGACGAGCCGCCAAACAGACCTTGTGTTCTATGGTTTCTCAGAAATCAAGAGATTGGTGACAAGGAAAGCACATTAAGTGTGTGTGTGTGTGTGTGTGTGTGTGTGAAAGAGAGAGAGAGAGAGAGAGAGAGAGAGAGAGAGAGAGAGAGAGAGAGAGAGAGAGAGGGACAGGAGATCGGGGGGGCAAGAATGATACAAAAAAAAAAAAATCGACGAGGAGAGAGAAGAGAGGAATGGATTGGGAGGAGGGAGAGAGGTAGGAGGAGAGAGAGGGAGAGAGAGAGAGGGAGAGCGAGAGAGGAGTGAGGGAAGGAGGAAGAAGAGAGAGAGAGAGGGAAGGGATGGAGAGAGAGGGAGGGAAGGAGAAGAGAGAAAGAGAGAAAGAGGAGGGAGGAGGGATGGGAGGAGGGAGGTAGGGAGGGAGAAAGAGAGAGAGAGAGAGAGAGGGAGGGAGGAAGAGAAGGAGGAAGAGAGAGAGAGAGGAAGGGAGGGAGGGAGGGAGGGAGAGAGGGAGAGAGGAAGAGAGAGAGAGACAGACAGACAGAGAGAGAGAGAGAGAGAGAGAGAGAGAGAGAGAGAGAGAGAGAGAGAGAGAGAGAGATCTGTGATGAGAGAGAACTGGAAAGAAGGGAGGGCTTGGCTTGGGCAGGAATGCTCAAAGCAGGAAAACTGACAGCTAGGAAATGGATAACGTTGTAAAGTTGGAGATATTGAATGAAACCTATTGAATGATGGGATAGGTGACAATCAGCTTTGCTAAGAGGAAGCAGTTAATTTGATATTACTCTTTATCAAAAGTTGGGTCAAAATAATATTTGGGAACTTGTGTCCTATTTGCACGCCTGTTTTGGCAGGGGGGCCTTGTAGGTCTTCCCTTCAAAAACCAATGTTTCTGTTCCCATGAATCAGGGATGAATGGTTTGTGGGAAACAGAATGTGGAAAAGTAATATTAGCTGAGAAAAAAGTAAAATGCACTAGTTGAAAAACATAAGTTGCCAAATGTTTTGCTTGATAATTGGAGGAAAATATTCTCAAGTAAATCAACTTTAAAAGTATTTAAGATGTTATAACTTCATAAATTATCTATTAATACATCTGTCAAAACAAAACATTGTGTTTTGTGCACCACTGTACTTACTAAACTATTATTTCAAACGTAGCATTTTAAAAAGACATTGGACAAATAAGCATCTTTAAACTTTCAATTGTTAAACTTTTTTATTACTTTAAAAATAATATCAATCAAAATTCCCACTTCTCCTCCTCTCACTTCCCTCCTATTACCCCCACACACTTCTCCCCATCCCCTCCAGTCCTGAGAGAGGGCAAGGCACCCTGCCCTGTGGGAAGTCCAAGGCCCTCCCCATTACATCCAGGCTGAGCAAGGTATACATCCAAAGAGAATAGGATTCCAAAAAGCCAGCACATGCAGTAGAGACAAATCCCAGTGCCATTGTCATTGGCCCCTCAGTCTGCCCCAAATGTCAACCACATTCAGAGGGTCTAGTTTGATCCCATGCTTGTTGTTAAACTTTTCAGTAAATATGCAAACTCTCAAACTTTTCTTACATAAGTTACACTTTCCCCCTTTAAAATAAGATCATATATACTCTTAAAGAGAGATCCAGTTTTGTGTCGGTGATTATCTTAGCAGTGTGAGCAGTGCAGGTAACTATACATAATGGTGCTTTAAAATACGTCTTAAGGTAATTAACCAAACACCTGAAATAGAAATTAAGGAGTGGGTGGAAGAAAAGCTGTATGTTTTTGAGAATAAAACAATAGGAGATGGTTTGTGCTTGTATAAGAAAGAAGATTAATGCTGTATCAGATAACTGTGGCATTTCTTCAGTGTTTAGAAATGGTGTATATTCTGTGAAACTGTTAGCAATGAAATTTTCTTTTGTTTCATCTGCAATTGTTTTTCTGTTCTATTAGGTAAATTTTGATGCACTTCCAATAAAAAGGACTATTAATGAATTAAAGTTTATAAGTCTTTCTGAGCTCATCAGAGGGAAGGTGTTATGTAAGCTTAAAAGAGTGGTATTGTGCTCATTTCTATGACAACAGTAGATTCCTCACTTTAAAAAGGCCCACTTTCAAAGTAAATTGGGCTATAGTTGCTCTGAAAACTTTATCTCATTTTATTTTTGTACTTTTTAGTTTAAGTAAGATGAAGTTAACTGTTCAACTTTAGTGTTGAATAGATAATTTACTTGAATTCACTCATTTGTTCTTGTAGCCTGCATTCTTCCTGATGTAGTCTGTAGTATTCTTATAGCTGAAATAAAAGTTTACACTTCTATCACCCACCAGCATATCTTCATTTTTAAAAGATGGCAATCATTTTCATCATTTCTTTCTTCTTGGATTTAAACCTTAAATATTGCTTCTGCTAGAATACAATATAAAGCAAGTTATATATCTAATGGTCATTCTTCATCTGTAAAATTGAAATGCAATAGATCATATATCAAAATATTTTTATGAATACTGCCTCTGACCACATATGGAGCATTAGCACAATGAGTGAAGGGTGGTAAACATTCGAAGAATGCTAGCTTCTACAACTTGTGTCAATTTCCACCTTTAGAGAAAGGATATCCATCAGTGATTTATCAATGTTTAAATAGAGACATTTACTATCTGTACTGTCTGGTGGGGTAGGCATGGTTATTGAACACTTGAAATCTAGCTAGTATGATTAACTTAATGTTTGCATTGTATTTTTGTTTAAGTTTAAAATGTTTATGGTCATATACAAAGACAATAGGTCCTTGTACCATATGCAACTAAACTTACATTAATACTCAGAGAAGGGCAGTTTCTTAGTGGTGGGATACTGAGTTGATTCAAAGAAATGCTAAAAACTGAAGTCACTTCTCTGGCTGGCTGAAGATCCAGGAGATCTTACTCCTTTTGGTTCTGCTCATAATATAAACTATGAAGAACTCCTTTAGCTAATTCAATCTGATAAACATGATAATCCTGATACAGTGTTTGTTGAAATATCTACTCCATTGTCAAAGGCAGAAAAGTGTCACTGTGAAACCCACAGAAGAGAACTTATTTTGATATGTCTTAAGATACCTTCTATGGGATCTCAGATATCTGGGTTGCCATCTACTCAAGTTCATTATATATGTTAACTTCCTACAGATAAAAAGTCAGATTCATGACTGACACATTCTGTATGGGCTGATGGGAAGCTGCATGAATACACCACCAATTTTGCTTAGGCATGATCTTTCTCTAGGCCTAAATAGCATGAGTGTATGTAGGGATGATGCTCTAGTCATCCTCTGGGTATCACTTCCTAGAGAGTCCAACTAGTTTTCTCAGTGGTATTAATGGCATATGATGTGTTTGGGAGCTCCTTTGAAGAGCTAAAGTTGTCATGGGTGACACTGCAAGAGATTAAGCATGTCTTGGTGTTGTGGCATTGCTCTAAATCCGGTGAAAATTATCATGTTTCTTGTTATTTAAACCATCACAAATGAGATGACATCATTAGAAAAATAGAGACTTCTTATCTTTTACCCTTCAAGAGAGTGATACCCAGATTCTCAAGGTTACTAAAATATCATCAGTAGGCTCCACAGTAAACTGAGCAACAGCATCATTCATTTGATGTAGGCGGGAACTCATTTTTATAAGATAGAGATGGGATGGCTTGATGGTAGCTCTGAGTTTTCCATGGAAAGGCTCAGAGTAGAATATTAAGACTATATAGTTCTGGTTAATGAAGAAGTCAATAATGGTGACAATATCCACTTTTATTAAGGTAAAAGCAGGCTTTGGTACTATGTTCTGAAATGGTAAAATCAGTTAATTCCAACTGTCAGCATCATTTGATTCCTACCCAGTTGGTACTATAAGAGAAGACACATAAGACAGGAAGAAGCAAAGGAAGTAAAAAAGCAAAACAACTTTGTCAATTCCTGACGTAATGTATCTGAACTGACAAGAAAATATCTCTGAAATATTATTCTGCTGTCATTCCCCTCCTTTCTTTGGTTTTTGCTTATCAGCAGTTCATTTTCTTAGTATTCCAATCTAAGCAATGGCCATTCTTTTATTCTCTCCCCTTTCCCTTTCTCTCATTATCAAAGTCTCAAATGGCTTCCTGTATGATTTTAGAACTGCCTCACATTCATTTTTATTGCTTTTTAATTTTGGCACTTTTCATTAATTAATCTATTAACTTCTTTGTAACAGAAGGTCTTAAGGATGTGTCGATTTTCTTGCAATGGTATTTTTTCAGATGTGGGTTTTTAAGTGTGAACCACTATGTACAGCTTATATATCTCTTTATTATAGATCCTTGGCTCATGACTTAGTGATCACATTCCTTAAAATATCTGACATTATTTCTTGTTCTTAAATACAACTTCAGTTTTTACTTTAGAGTTCCAATTTTATCCTTCTTAGTATACTATTCTACATAGTCTTCTGATTTGTTACAATTTCTATTGATCCTATAGGGCTTTTTTTTTAACCTTAAGTGATGTTTGATTATCATTGATATGATGGTTAGTAAAATGTTTACATGTCTGTTATTAAGATTTATTTATCTGACTTGAGAAGTTAGTGTTGATATCAACCATACAAACAAACAAAAGTGTTTAGGTTGGCAGGTTCTTAAAAATGTTTAAAAGTAAAAGAGTAACCTAAGAGTACGCTTGACAACTTTGGTTACTATATTATATGACCATTTTATTTTCATTATTTTCTACAAATAAGCTCATGATTTTCTATTCATTCTTTGTTTAAATATAATCCATATCTTTAAGCTTAGGTCAGGTTCTAAATGTTTCATAAAGCCTTTCTAGATATTTTTCTTTTTTCTTGTTGATCTTATTCATTCAGTCAGTCACTCATTCATTCATAGTTTAGTTTTTTAAACTGTGAGATAGTATAATAAAATATTTGTTTTTATCAAGTTATGTTTTATGCTTTCAGTAATTATTAGATTAGTAGATAGAATTATTTAAATGGTTTAAATTCTTTAAATTGTTTAACAGCTAGGTTAATATATTCAACAAAATTATTTAGGTACTGACTGAGGTTGTAATAAACACTTTTGAGCATCTTAATGATTTGTGTCACCATGAGGTTGTGGCCTACCAGTAAGGTTCTGGTGTCTTTCTCTTTTGGCAGCTACTTGGCATCTCCCTGATTCCGTCTGCTCTTTTTTTTCTTTTTTCTTTTTTTGGTTTTTTGAGACAGGGTTTCTCTGCAGCTTTTTTAGAGCCTGTCCTGGAACTAGCTCTTGTAGACCAGGCTGGCCTCGAACTCACAGAGATCTGCCTGCCTCTGCCTCCCGGGTGCTGGGATTAAAGGCGTGTGCCACCACCGTTTTTATCTATCTCTGTTTGTATTTCCCACTTGGCTATATTCTGCTCTGCCATAGGCCAAAGCAATTTCTTTTTTAACCAATAGTAAAAAAGCATATTCATGGCATGTAGAGGGAAATCCCACATCATCTCTCCTTTTCTATCTAAATAAAAAGGAAGGTTTTTAACATTAATATGGTAAATTATATTTATCTGTTTTATCTTTGTGAGTCTAAAGAATCATTTCTAATTTATCTTTTATCATAACTACAGTAAACTGTAACTATCTGTTTTTAATTCCATAAAAGACGCCAGAAGGATATAATATTACCTAAGTAAGTAGGACGTCCATTGTAAGCTACTTCCAAAACTTGAGAATTGAGAGAGACAATTCACTATCTAGACACTCACCCAAAGTACTTCTGTAATGTGGGGGCATTCATCTTCAGTCTATATGTCCATAATATCTGGCAGTCTTTTCAGTGAAGCAGGGAATTTGAAGATGTTACCTATATTAGCGGTTTGTTAGTCACTTTCTTCTATGGCCTTTAGAATGTCTGGCAGTTTCCTCTGTGAAGCAGGAACCCTTAAGGACCATCCCAGCTTTTGGAAAGTTTAGCAGTCAGTTTTCTGTGCATTTTGCATGTCCAGTTCACATAGCATACCATCAAGCCGACTATACAAGAACAGTTTCTTGCCCAAATGACTAGCCTTGTCACATTGAAAGCAAATTCCATAACAAGTTTCTTCAATTTCCATCAACCTCTCTGAAGTAATTGGTGCTGCCAGAAGAAAACATGTGTCTCTGTTGGCTAAAAGTCTAAGTTCTTAAACTATTTTAGATTAAATATTCCATAGGTCTTAGAAAGGTTTGAAGATACCTATCCATCTGAAATATATCTGTCAATCCAGAATACCTAACTTACATGTCCGCAGTTTGACTATTATAGATGACTTTATTTCTTTTTAAAAATATTTTTATGTTTTATTTAACTTTATTTATTTACATTGTTGTGAAGGTGTCAGATCCCCTGCAACTGGATCTTCAAACAGCTGCGAGCTGCCATGTAGGTGCTGGGAATTGAACCTGGGTCCATCTGGAAGAACAGTCAGTGCTCTTAACCACTGAGCTATCTCTCCAGCCCCCTGTATTTCTTAAATACACATTATATTTTTAAATGAGCTGCACAAACACAATCAAAAACAGAAATACATACAATAGTACAAAAAATGACCTTAAATTTATATCAATAGATCAAGACCCATACTGATGAAACTAATCATTTCTATATTTTACTCTCCTTTAAACAAAAACAAACATTTATAAACAGTCATTTTGGGAATTTGGGCCTAGTTTTCTCTAAACTCCTTTCTGCTGTTTGTTGGGCAAAGTATTTTTAGTGCTCACAAAGACCTTTCAGAGAATCTTGTTTCATCAGACCAAATTAGCATGTAAAGAATCCACAGGTTCTTATCTTCTGTGGAAACAAAAGAAGAGCCTCTTTTCCAAGGTTAACATATCCTTAGACTCAAATTTGAAGTCAAGTTACCTTTAAAATATAAACACTGTAATATACATAATCCAGACTCTTTGTGTATTTTCATCTTTATATAGCTTACTTTTACTCTTACTTTTTAGTATTTATTTATTATATTTCTTTCTTTGATCTGAGACTATCTGTACTCTTTTATATTATAACTGTCTACACTCTTTTTACTCTCTTCCAAGCCCATGCACATTCTTTTAACATACCGTGTCTCATTTAGAGGTCCTTCATGTCTGAATCTGTTCTACTGTGTTTCTGAAATCCTTTTCTGTCAAGGAGCATTTTAAAATGGTAAGTGCTGTGGTTGCTGCAGCCCTGCATGTTGGCTCCACCTCTCTCAGCCTTTCAATATGTTGGAGGTACATTTACTGCCAGTTCTGTGAGCCATGTTCACTGCCCAAGTTCCAGGGATGCAGGGGGTCTATGTTGCTGCCATTAAACTAATGCCACCTGCTGCTCACAAACACATTTAATTGCTCTGTAACAAAACGTCCCAAAATATCCCGAGTCACTTGTGCCACCAGCACAAATCAGGAAGCTGTTTCTTACAGCAGTTAAATAGTTTTTTCTGCTAATGTTGGGTCAGCAAACCTTCTCTTTAAAGTAGCCATTCCTCTGCTCACTGCCAGCAAACAGACCCTATCTAAAAATATGTGGCTACCAAAAAGCTGTGCTTGGATCCTGTTATTTTTTTTGGTGGGTCTAGAAGTCCTCTTTTTTATTTTTTTAAGCTTTTTTAGGTCCTATGTGAGTCCATACCACAGCCAGTGGGTACCATTTTAAACAGAGACTACACTTCAGTTTCCTGGCCTCCCAGACCTATATAATCACACAAAACTATATTAATTACAACACTGTTTGTCCAACAGCTCAGTTGTATTCCTCATTGGCTCCTACATCTTATATTAACCAATTTCTATTAATCTATGTATCACCCCGAGGTTGTGACCTACTAGTAAGATTCTCTCATCTTTCTCCTTTGGCAGCTACATGGTATCTGCCTGACTCTGCCTTCTTTCTCCCTGCATTCAGTTTAGTTTTTCTACCTAGCTATATTCTGCCCTGCCATAGGCCAAAGGAGCTTCTTTATTAATCAATATAATAAAGCATATTCACAGCATACAGAGGGGAATCCCACATCAATTTTCCCTTTAAAGAATAGGTCCTAATTACTTCCTTGTTCAAACTCCTAACATTTTACAGATATATTTTAATTTCAATAGTCTACATATTTCATAAATAAGCAGTCATATAGCATCTGTCCTACAGTGATGAACTTTAGTTACTTAGCATAGTATCTTCTGAATTCACCCATGCTATAACACATATAATAATTTCCTTATTTGGAAGGCTTAATATTATTGCATTATATGCATATTCTCTATTCCATTTAATGTGTTCTGCAGTGGATACAAATTTGTAAATCTGTAGCATGTTTTCACAAAAGTTATTATAGCAATTATGTATTATTATTTAGTTTTGTTCCTCTATAGGACATAGGTTTAAAGCTATTAAGTAGATATGAATATTCAAATATATGCTACATGGATGAATATTATAACTCTTATATTTGATAAAAATTTAGACAAACAAGTACTCAGACTAAAAATCCAAACTGAATACAGAAATGCTCACATTTTCAAAACTGCTGCATAAGTATCAATGTAGACTTTCTGCTTCAGGTAAGATACAATTTTAGGCTACAGGGCCCTTAGAAAGGCCAAGGCATGTAAGATTTGTCATGTCCCTTTCACTGGGGCTGTAATCTAGAGATATTGTATCTGATGTTCTCACACCGGTTGCCTCATTCATGCCTCTGCTCTCTCCAATCATTGACAAAACCCACAATCCTTACAGGCAAAAGTGAAGAAAGAATAGCCTGACTCTCGAGGCTTCCTGAAAGATATGCCTCTCTCTCAGTGTGTCATTCACTTTTAGTATAGTAACTGTCACTGTTACTGCTTATAAAGAAGGAATGAGCAACAGCAGCAACTCCTATGTATGTATGCATAAAATTATTGCCGTATTCCCACTGCTCAGTTGGAGTACTGACTTGTAAGAAGCATGAAAAAGCTGGAGAAATGAAGAGTTCACTTATTTAAGGTATGTTTTATGGAATTTATATTATAAATAAATTATAGACAACCATCGTGAAAGGAATATTATTTTGTTTTGGAGAAGTTAGACCAAGTAAACATATCAAGTTTTGTACAAAATAATTAGTCCAATATGTTTATGTATATTACCTGCTGATTATATAACTTTGAATTCCCTTGTTCTGGATAATACTCCATAAATGCATACTTATCATTCAAGATTTCATATGATTTAAAATAGATATTTGAAATAATAAACAAATGCAGCACATACTTTATGTATAAGATGCCAAGAAGAAACAAAGTTTGACCTGAATTAGAGCTTTCAATTGGGGGAAGATAAAAAGGCCAATGTAGATTTGTAAAGAAATATCAGTGAATTGAAAGGAAGTCATGCTGTTTATAGGTTGAATAGAGATATAATAAAGAATTGTTTATAATTAAAATATTTGTAAGGAAAGCTTTTTTTACTTAGAGTAAAAAGGATGATATTATTATTATATAGTTTCTATACATGGTGTTTTGGTTTTAAATTTTACTTTAATTTTTTTATTGTTCTACTAAATTATATAAATGAGTGAATAAATTAAAGCTTGATTTTGAAATCCTAGTGGACTAGCTATGGTATCTCACTGTCTATTGTCTAGAATAATGTGTTCTGAAAACAATGTCCTTCTATTCGTTTACTTCTTAAGTATTTAAGTTTATGGTACATAGTCTGTGTCATAAACTTTATTTTCTGTTTCCACGATGGTAGTTCAGTGAGCCCTTTCACATTACCTTCCATGAACTAAATCTAAAGTTTGACAAGTGTTAAAGTTCTCTAAAATGAGCAACAACAACAACAAAAAAGAAAACCACATCTGAAACGGGCTGTCAAATTAGTGATCAGTCTAAATGCAAGGAAATTAACATTGTTCCTACTAATGTGCTGTGGTGGTTTAAATGAGAGTAACCGCATAGGTTCATATATTTGAATACTTAGTCTCTAGGTGACAGAACTGCTTGTAAAGAATTGGAAGATGTAGAAGATGGCTTGTACCTAGGACTGGACGTTTAGATTTCAAAATGCTTTTCTTTCACCATGCATTTACTTGACTGTCATAGACTGTAACCTTCTGAAGCCACAAAACCAGTTTGACATTTGCTGTATAGCTTGCTTTGCTCATGGTGTTTTATCAAATCAACATAGAAGTAACTAAAACAGATGATGGCACAAGGAAGTGGGTTATAACTGTGATGGCCCTGAGCACACTAATGTTTGGAAGACTGTAGAGGACTGGGATTTGGACATAAAAGCATTTGAATATTTGGTCTTAAACAAGAGCTAACGGGTGTGCTAGTAGGCAAGTGCAGGATGTGCAGAGAGACGTGTAGACTACAAATACCCAGATCAAGATGTGTCAGAAGGCAGCAATGCTAATAACTAAGCTGTAGACCGTTCTTGTGTTAAAGAATGTGACTGCTTTCTGCCCTTTTCCTAAGAATTTGCCTGAGGATACACTTTTTGAAAATGGACTATTTTCTTTGGTAGAGGAAATTTCCAGACAATCTAATGTTGATTGGGTCTCTTGGTTATTAGTGATATTACTCAATTGTATAAGTCAAATATTTGCCTACTCACATGTTGAAAGATATATTGACTGTTTCCAAATTCAGCAACCATGAATGAACCCTGCATAATTATCTATACTCAGGTTTCCATTTGCACATAAGTTTTTGATTCACTTGGATAAATACTAATGGGAAATTGCTGGGTGGTAACACAGTGAATGAATGCTTAATTTATAAGAAACTGCTGGATTGTCTTCCAAAGTGGTGATCTATTGCTTTCCCACCTCAATTGCCGAAAATTCCTTCAACTTCACATTTTTGAACCTTTTGAGCTTTCTTGATATGAGATTGGTCATTCCAACAGATGTAGTAATTTCATTTTTCTTTAATTTTTACTTAATCTCGTTTCATCCATTATACAAAATGTGGAGCACATATCGTCACATGCATTTGCTTGGTAGCTACAAAATTTGTCTTTTGTTGTTGTTGTTTAGTTGTTTGTGGTGCCTTGCTAAATTTTAAAATGATGATGTTTCTTTCTGTTTAGTTAAAAATGATACATAAGCATCCTTTGCTTGTTTGGAATATATATCCTTTATGAAATAAGTCTGTTTGAGCAGTTATTTTCTCCTAACATAGTTCATGTTCTCATTGTCTTAACAGTGTTTTTATAAAGTGGAAAATTTTGACTTTGGGTAATGTCCAGCTTATAAAGTATATAGTCTTGCCTTTGCGGTTGTAGCTTAGAAGTCATCTATGTAAACAAAGTTACTTCCCTGTCCCTTCCACTATTTTCTGGTATTCTTGAGACTTTGAATTTTACACCTAGGTGGATGATTCACTCAGAGTAAACTTTTGTGAAAGGTGGAAGATGTATGTGTAGATTCATATTTTTCCAGTTTTTCATACCATTTTTTTGAAAAGACCCACCTCTGCTCCTTTGTCAAATATCAGTTGACTATATTTGTGTGATTCTATTTTTGCAACCTTTATTCTGTTCTGTTGATCTTTTCTTTCACTGATACCTTTCTGTCTTTCTTACTTGAACTTTAGTGAGTGCCTTGAAGTAGTACTCTTTGAGTTTCTGAACTTTCCTTGATACAGTGATGCCTATTTTAGGATTTTGCCTTTGCTTTCAAATTCAGAATCAGTTTGTCAGTATCCGCAACAGTCATGTGCTGAAATTTTTTTGCTGGTTTTGAACTGAATTCATAAATTTCAAAAGGAAGACATCCTGTCGATATTGCATGTGCCTAACCATAGACATGGAAAATTTACCTATTTAGATATTCTTTGATTTTTTTTTATTTTGTGAACCAATGAGTTTTATTGAGGTAATTGACAAGAGCAGAATTTACTTCACCATAGGTGACAACTCACAAAAAGCACATTTTAGAGCTTTAAGGCAAGCTAAACATTACTTTTGTGGTTTTTATGAGATACTGTATATAGATGGTTAAAGTTATATCCAAGTTTCTTGTTTTAAAGGGAGATAACATGAATGTTTTGATGTTTTAACTTCAAATACTAGTTGTTTTCTTTTAGTAAATAAGAAAGTTAACTTAGAATATTAGACATTTCTATTACAAAATTCTATTGTAATTGCATTTTTGCTGTTATCCTAGAGTTGGCAATATGCACTAACATCAAGTTCAAGTTCACTTTCAAATTACACTATATAACTTTATAATTACTGTAAGTTCCTAATAGTTACAATATAATCTGAATATCTTCTTGCAGTATTTTGGATATTATCATCATTCATTTAAAGCACAACTTAAGCTCATGACAGTGGTTTGTGTTTTACATAAAAACGTGTTTTGACTAAGTATTTTAATTTTTATCACTTGTACAGAACAGGTGAGAGAAACAAAAAGGAGCAAAGATTTGTACTTTTGCTCATTGTCACTGAAGTTTTAGTCTATAATTCATTGCTGTTAGGTCCATGGGAGAACATCATGGCAGAAAGGTGAGTCAGAGAGATATGCCCACTTCATGATAGCCAGGAAAGAGAACAAAGAAGAAAGATTTAAAAGTAAAACACAACCTTCAAAGTACGTCCTCCACAATCTACGTTCTTCAGTTTTTTGCTACTTCATAGAAGCCCTTTCAACTGCAAATTCATCAACAGAGTAATCCATAAATAAAGATACTATTTTCAGAATCCAGTTTGCTTTCAACTGTACCGTCAACTTGAGATTGAGCTCTCAACATATGAGTCAATGGGGTACCTTTCATATCCAAGCCATGAAATTTGTTTTGTTGAGGAGTTTGAGTTAGTTAGAGAAGGCAGCTCACTGTTAGTAGAACTCTGACAAATAGTCAATGGAGGAAGGGGAGGCATGAAGTAAATAGGTGGGGATAGTAGAAGTCAGAGTTTCTTAAATTCAAAACTTTAATATCAATGCAGCATTAACTAAACAAATACTATGCCATGAATGATTATGTGCCAATTTTATTATTGAAAATGTTATCTCAAACATCACTAGGTGGTGGAAAATTCCTATTTGTGAACACATTTTATTGTGATAGAAGCTGAGAAAATGGCAGAGATTTAGACTATAAACCTCCCAGAGAAGCAGTTAGGGAATCAGTTATTTTAGCATGTGGTAGACTAAACTTGAAATCTCAAGTCATCTAGGCCTGTCCACCTTATAAAATATTTATCACTATCATTATCTCAAAGGAAAATGTCTTATGCTAATGATCAAAGTTTTCTTATGTAGACTATAAGATTTTTTCCTTAGATCTGAAGATTTTTTTCTTAGGTTCTCTGTGTTTAAACAGATGTCAAAGAAGCTCTGGAATCAAGAAAGGGGCTTCATAGACAGTTTCCTCAAATTACCACTATGTCTTATGCATATTGACAGAATTAAGCCTGTTATTTTGCTAAACCTTTTTGTAGCTTTCAATGACTTCCAATTTGGGAAGCTCATGTAGTATTTACAAAACTTAGAGAAAACAGAGACACGCTTAAGTCTTCACTTTTAAGTCTGTAGGAGTTCTTTTTGTTGTTTCAAGAAAATTCAGAATTGGTTGTGATTCTCACATATATGCCATATTCTCTTCCTGATCATTAATAATTGCTGTTTTCAATGTGTCAAATTGATATTATATTTAGTATTATCACAGCTCAATTCTATTTCTTGCATCATATTTACACTATCTATTCTTACCTTGGGCAAATATTATTCACTGAAATGTATACTTCCTTCATACAGACCATACCCTCAAGCCCAGTCAATAGGAAGAGTGTCTTTTTCTCTGTTTTCATCCAACCACAAGCTTTATACATAGCAGGTGTCCAGAGCAACAAGGACTGAAAGAACTAAAGAGCTTTGTGATATTTGGAATTATAATTTAAAGTATTTTGCACATTTTATGTACACATGACAATTCATTTTTATGCTGCTCTACTAGGGAACCCTTACATTTTCTCTGAGTAAAGACCGAGACAGTAGAATTCTGAAATTAATTGCCATAGCACAGTTCCTTTTTATATAGTCTGCTTGCTCACCTCTCATGTTAGTAACAATATTGTCTTGTTTATAGATTTAATTATGATTTTTACTTTTTTGACAAAAAAGTAATTCTAAAATATACATTTAAATATTTTCATTGTACTCCTACAAAAATGTAACAAGTGTATGCAATGTTGGTAAATGAAACAGTCTCACCTTTCAATAAATGTTTGAGCTGCAAACAAATCAATCAGCATTCACCTAAACTTCTCTCTCAAGATGTACTTTTATTTTACCTCAATGTCTCTGAATTGATCTCATTAATGTTTTGACAGGGATATGGTGATACCTGAAATATCATTTCTTTATTGTCTTATATCCCTGTGCTGTTCAAGAGGGTCAAAATTAGGTGTACTCATTTGTATATATGTTTTGTCCAATGTGGATAAATGGCAGTGCATTTTTTGTTTGTTATAAAATGGAGAAACTCTTCTTATATATCAGTGATTTTCTGACTTCACTGTCATTCATTCTATTTGAATGACAGAGACTAATTTGAGAATAAAACTCAGAGGAAATCTCAAATCACTAAACTCCAGTCAGTATGTATGCCTGTATGTTTATATATGCTTCATAGTTTTTATCATGTCAAGTCTATATATTGATAACCACAAAACCTAAAATTTCTTTCAAATTAAGATAATATTAAAGTCACATGATTAACTTTTTAAAAATTTATTAGATTTTTTTTAAAAAATACCAATTCAAGTTCCCACTCTCTCCCCTCCTCCCCTTCTCCAATTCCCTCCACATACCCTCCACCCTACCCACATCTAATACTCAGAGAGGATAAGGCACATTGCTTTGTGGGAGGTCCAAGACCCTCCCTACTATATCTAGGCTAAGCAAAGTATACATCCAAAGAGAATAAGGTTTCAAAAAGCCAGTACATGCAGTAGGGATTAATCCTGGAGCCACTGCCAGTGACCCTTCAGTCTGCCCCAGTTATGCAACTGTTAACCACATTCAGAGGGACTACTTTGGTCCTATGCTTGTTCCTTCCCAGTCTGGCTGGAGTTGGTGAGCTCCTATTAGCTCAGGTAAACTGTTTCAGTGGGTGAACCCATCATGGTCTTGAACCTCTTTGCTCATATTCTTATTCCTTCCACTCTTCAACTGGACTTTGGGAGCTCAGTCCAGTGCTTCAATGTGGGTCTCTGCCTCTGTTTCCATCAGTTGCTGAATGAAGGTTCTATGGTAATATTTAAGATAATCATCAGTCTAATTATAGGGCGATTCAAGATTGGGCCCCCTCGCCTCTATTGGTTAGGTTGTTAGGCAGGGTCATCCTGTGAATTCCTGGGAATTTCTCTAGAGACAGGTTTCTTGCTAACTCTATAATATGCTCCATCAATCAAGACATCTCTTTACTTGCTCTTATCTCTGTCCGTCCTCCATCTCAACTATCCCATTTCCTCAAGTTCTCCTCAGTCCTCCCCTTCTTCCCTACTCTTCCTCTTCTACCTTCTCTTCTCCCTCCATCCTCTTTCTCCCAATTTTGTTAGGTGATCTTGTCTGTTTCCAATTTCCAGGTGGATCTATATATGTTTTTCTTTGGGTTCACATATTACTTCGCTTCTCTAAGTCATGAATTATAGGCTCAATATCCTTTGTTTATAGCTAATCTCCACTTATGAGTGAGTACTTACCATATTCATCTTTTGGGGTCTGGGTTACCTCACTCAGGATAGTGTTTTCTGTTTCCATCCATTTGCATGCAAAATTCAAGATGTCTTTGTTTTTTCCTCTAATGTACTGCATTTTCTTTATTCATTCTTTGGTTGAGAGGCACCTAGGTTGTTTCCAAGTTCTGGCTATTACAAATAGTGCTGCTATAAACATACTTGAACAAATGCTTTTGTAGTATGATTGTGAATCTTTTGGGTATATCCCCATGAGTGGTATTGCTGGATTCTGTGGTAGGTTGATTCCCAATTTTCTGAGAAACTGCCATACTGATTTTTAAAGTAGTTACTCAATGAACTCCAAAATGCTTGTTCCTAGTTAATTTTATTAGAAATTCCAAACTAAAAAGTAACATTGTGCTATGTTATATTAAGACAATGGATAATGCACATCTTTTCAGCATCTTTTGAAAAAAATACTTAATTATTTTTCCTTTAAAATTATTTTTCCATTATTGAAAATAGATTCTTTTCTCATACAATATATCCTGATTATAGTTTCCCCCTGTTCTATTCCTCCCAGTTTCCTCCACCTCCCCTCCATCCAGATACACTCCCTTTATGTCTTTCATTAGAAAATGTTGTCTGAGATTTTCTGTCTTGCCTGGTTCCCACAATCATTAAGTCCCAAAGAAATCACACAGAGATCTACATTAGTTATAAACTTATTGGCCCATTAGCTCAGGCTTCTTATTAACTCTTATAACTTATATTAGCCCATTATTCTTATCTGTATTAGCCATGTGACTTGGTATTCAGTGAGGCAGTCACATCTTGCTTCTTCTGTGGCTGGGCCAGGACTGCAGAGGAATGGGCTTCCTTCTTTCCAGAATTCTCCTGTTCTCAATGACCTTCCTCTACTTCCTGTCTGGTTGTCCTGCCTATACTTCCTGCCTGGCTACTGGCCAATCAATGTTTATATAAAATATAATTGATAGAATGTAGATCATTGTCTCACACCAAGAACAGGCTTATAAGAGATAACAATCAATGATAACAAAATAAAATATAATAAAAATATTTATCTATATCTATATCTATATATATACATATATATATATATATGTATATTGGTGGTGCATGCCTTTAATCCCAGCACTCAGGAGGCAGAGGCAGATGCATCTCTGTGAGCTCAAGGCCAGCCTGGTCTACAAGAGCTAGTTCTAGGACAGGCTCTAAATTTACACAGAGAAACCTTGTCTCAAAAAACCAAAACCAAAAACAATCACATCATGACTGGACAAGTCAATTCAACAGAGCTCAAACAGTCCAAAGAGAAGGCACAATAATGAGAGCTCTACTAATTCACGCACTCCTTAGTTCCATGATTTTACTTTTAAGATAATAATCAAAGTGATGAATTTCATTATGATGCTATGATAGAGAAATTTATTTTGTTCATATTTTCAGTCTTTTCATCTCACTTTCCCCTGCTCACTGGTCATTTGGGTAATTTCCAAAATTAGTTTCCCCTCCAGTTTCATATAAAATAGTTCTCTCTCTCTCTCTCTCTCTCTCTCTCTCTATATATATATATATATATATATATATATATATATATATATATATGGGGGACAGACTTGTTGTGAGTGGTAGAGCTGAGGTATAGGGCTGATGTTCCTGTCTCAACTATCTGCTTGAATTCTGAGCTCGTATAACCACTTCATTACATTAATTTCTATTCTCTATCTCTCATGCTGTTTTTCTCTGATTACAACATGTTCTGTCTGCCCTTTGTACAGCAAAACAGCACATTCCACACATGGATGTATCATTTTGATTAATATCAGGGTATCAAATGAAGATGATGGTTATGTGCATGGAAGAATCTTTTGTAGGTGAGAGACGATGAGTTGGTGGGAAAAAACAATGCAAAAGAGAAGATACTTTCTTCATCATGTTTACTCAGTTTTGGGAGGAGCGGAGGTCTCATGGATATTTGCATAGAAAGGAGAGGCACAGAAAAAGTGCGTTTGATCTTTTGGGTTATGTGTAGCTCTTAGGGGAGGAAGAATATTTTTTTCTGTAACATGGACACCTGACACCCCAGGAAGTGGTTTGGACTGAGAGCTGGAGGTGTGAGTTCGGTTCCTGCACATCTACTTCTACAGGTGTTTGGAAATCGTAACTGCACTCTTCACTCAAGGTTTCTTCATCCATAAAGGACACACTGTTTTTCTTACCATTTCCCTCTCAATTCTACAAGGACCGATTACCTAAGTGTCCCGCTCCTTTCTGTTTCAAAGGGTATTCTACCTAAGATTTATTTAAATTCTCACACCTGTTCAACTTTTATTTGTTCATAGAGTCATGGACCTATACAACACATAGTTCTTGATCACCTGGAATCCCTGAGAGTAGTCTAGATTCATAGCACAAAAAGGTGCTAAAAGATAAACACTCATGGCCTTTTTTGTTCGTACTGTGACGATCAGAATCAGTATTATAATCCTCCATGAGCATTTTCTTTTGTGTGCAACTTCATGGCATTGAACCTTTGCAAACACAACTTTTTCTATTCCCCCCTTTTAAATTTTATACATACAATATATTTTGATTACCTTTCCCCTCCCCTCTCTTCCTTGATCCCTCTCATCTCCTCACCCGCCTATGAGAAAGAATAACCTTTATCCTCAAATTTTACCTTTTTATTTTCCTGTTTGCAGTATCTCTACAAAGGATTGATGTTATCATATTGATCTCATGTGAATGCCTAATGAAAACTAAACAAGCTACTGTAGAATTTCTTCTAAGCCCTTCAGTATTTTAGAAACTATGTATTATTTTAAGTAATTTATATACTATATGCGTTCTACAAAAGAATATTCCTCAGAAGCCTAAGATTATTTGTTTTATACAGATTACCCGAATCACTATTATCAAACAACTGGAAAAATTAATAGATTGTTTTGGAAAATTGGAAACTATGAACATAAGAAAAAATCCAATATGCATAGAAAAACTGATCTAGACCTCTGCATTTTAATAAGAAATCAATATACTTTGGTGTCATACAAAATAATTATGGAGGAAACAATAGCATAAGGACTGAATTATAGAGTATTCCTGTGTTTGTGTAAGATCTTAATACTGAGAAGAATTCAGAAAACAGAAAGAATAGCAAATAGTAGAATTTAAAAGACTGTAGTTACCTTACTATTTATGTCATAAGTCTACTGCAATTGTTTTTTTGGGGGGGGGGAGTTGAGACAGGGTTTCCCTGTAGTTTCTAGAACCTGTCCTGGAACTAGCTCTTGTAGACCAGGCTGGCCTCAAACTCAGAGATCCGCCTGCCTCTACCTCCCGAGTGCTGGGATTAAAGGCGTGCACCACCGCCCAGCTGCAATTCTTGTATTTATCCAGATGGTTTTGAATTATAATCTGGAGAAAACTTATGGCCCTGTGGAATACCAGTGACTCCTGGGAAGAGTCACGGCAACACTGGTTAATTGCCACTGTAACTCAAACAGAATAAGTAGTAACCAGTCCTTCATACTGTTATGGTTTTGATGGATAAAGGTTTCTTTATCTTATAATATTTGGAAATATTGTTTTAAAATAGTAATGTCCAGATTCTCAGCAGAAATAGCACATTATGCCACTAAAACCACTTCAGTGCTATGGTCAGACATAGCTTATCAAACACAGTACTCTGTCTTCCTCCAATTTAAAATGTGGAGTTGGTTAGGCTTTCTATGTCATAATTACCAATCAATTAGATTAGATGCTTGGATTAAAATACATTTTCTATCTATGTAACAGGAAGGCCTACAATGTTGGGGATCTTTATTAAACATGTATAGTTAGTCAAAGAAATATTATTAGATAAATGTTTCAGATTAAAGAGGAAGAAACTAGGAAAACAAATTGGCTGAGTAGGAGATAGGGTTGGAAAATAGAAATTCAAATAACCATTGAAGTAATAACCCTCATATTGTGTTAAAAGGAGAAAATGATTACTACCAATTTGTTAATTGTGGAAAGGCCTAGATAGCTTATTAAGTATGTGTTGAAGAGGCAATTGAAATCAGTCATGTTTTCTATTGGGATCTTATAACACAAACACTTTTATTTCATAAATTATAGAATTTAATCATCCAAAAGTTTAAACCTTCCCAGTCTATATAAGAAGAGGGGATAAAATATGAACCTCGTGGCATCTTGGGAGCTCCCACCATGAGATTTAGTGTTCTTAAAATGAAGGCATATCTAATGCATTTCACACTAATTTGGAGAGTCCCAAATAATGAATGAATTAACCAATCTGTTTTGAGGGTGAATATGTCCTATGTTTCGGTTAATGATTGCACTAATCATGATGAATTCAAGGCTAATTTTCAAAGAAGTGACTACGGGTCTTTATCTCTCCTCACAGGGCTCTTCCAGTGAGATGCTGGGGCTGAATGTACTTAGGATTCCATTCCAAGGTTGACTTGAAAGGTGCGTGGAAGATTGAGAAAAGAAAGGTAAATGCTTATTTTGATCCTCAGTGTTTTGGTTAGGTATATTTACAAAGTTTATAATGGCCCACAGATGTGTGCCAAGATGCAACCAAGTGGGTACTTAATACTGTTGATGTGACCAGCCCTCCTTCTTTCTTTTTCTTTTCTGTTATCAACTTGCTCTCACTTTTTAAATATTAGCACAAAGGAAGTAGAAATGTTGTTCAAACTGTTGAAAGGACATGATTTAGCAAGAATTTGCTAACGTTGTGCTGGACTCCAAGAGTTGGTATTCAGTATTACTAGTAGGCATGTAATGCTGTGTAAGCCCATGTGTATTTGTCTATGTACATTGTCCATTAGTCCATGTGTGTGTGCATTCACACGCATGCATGCACACACACACACACACACACACACACACACACACACAAACACTGTACTGCTATTTTTTTCCATGACCTAGTATTATTTAATTTAAATGCATATTGACTTTGTCAGGGAAGCCAAACATGCTGAGAAAACTGTGAGGTAGCCGATAAAATAGCAATGCAATTTCCTCTTTAAAATATGTGTTATGTCATAAACTTTATTTGGACCAGTTCTAACTAACATTTAATACTAAAGAGTCTGACTACTGGGGCTGGAGAGATGGCTCAGAGGTTAAGAGCATTGCCTGCTCTTCCAAAGGTCCTGAGTTCAATTCACAGCAACCACATGGTGGCTCACAGCCATCTGTAATGGGGTCTTGTGCCCTCTTCTGCCGTACAGGCATACGCACAGACAGAATATTGTATACATAATAAATAAATAAATAAATATTTTAAAAAAAGAATCTGACTACTTAGGACGGATTTATTTCCTTAGTGAAATCATATATCTTTACATTTTGTCATAGTTTGCCTTGATATTTACAAAGCCAATATGAATGACTTTCAATCTCTAATATTTATGTAAAGTTGGGTTTATGGTTTCATTGTGCTCTTATTCAGATAACCAATTATATTCAAGTAACTGATTATATATAATGTGTGTGTGTGTGTGCACGCGTGTGTGTGTGTGTGTGTGTGTGTGTGTGTGTGTGTAAAAGAAACAACTCCAAAGCCAGACTCTCTTAAATGGGACAAATCTCTAATAATCCTGGAAGCTAATCATGCTTTGTTCTACTTACATTGGAGATGCAAAATTTACATTATTTTTATTTTATTTTTTTAGCAGGGTCTCACTATAAAGCTCAGGCTCTCTGGGAACTCATTATATAGAGCAGGCTGATATCAAACGCACAGAGATCCCCTGTCTCTGTTTCCCAAGTGCTGGGATTAAAACTTATTTTACCATGCCCAGCATAAAACAAAAGTTAAGTGAGGATTGTTTTTTTTTTTTTTTTTTTTTTTACAACATTCTATTTGGTAAGTCAATGTTTAACCCCCGCTCCTGTGTTTTGAAAGAAAGCCCACAAAGGGAAGGGAATCATTTTTCTGGACTTCTTCGCAAATATTCCTTATTGGGTTCTCTTTGTCACTGGCGAGCTTCAGGACCTCATTTTTGTGTAATTGGCTTCCGCATTTCTATACCTTTCTCAAGATAGAACCACCATAACTCCCCTGAGGGATTTATGTCAACTGCGTTAATTATAGTTAAATACTTCCCAGTTATTTTATTTTCTGCTTTACCTATGATTACGCAGTTGTTATTGTATCAACTTTGTCACTTTGCCAAACACAGAAGGAAATGACTTGACATTTAGCCAGAATTTATGATTTTCAAAGTGATATGACCAGTTTTAACACCATATTCTCGTTAATTATCTTTATGATGAAAGTGGGGCTGAGACTATAATCTTCATTTGGTAAGCATGGAAAAAACAAGGAGCCCGCATGATTTGCAAAAGTAATTTACCCAGGATTCATAGCACATACTTGATAATGAAAATAGACCACATGCTTTTCTAACATCTAAGTTTTTTGTGGTAGGAGATATTAGTGGTCACAGTGAAGTTAATGGTAAAACTGACATACTCCATCTTTATGATTACTCTTGATAATAATGCTTACATTCTCTTTTTAAAAATATTTACTTGTATGGGAGAGGAGATAATTGGATTTACATTAAAATAAGGGTCTTTGTTCCTGTTGACATACCAGTACAACATTATTTAACAATAAACTTTCCTCGTTGTTTATGTCCAGTATCTCATATTGATAAATATTACAATATAAAAACATTTAAAACTTAAAAGTTTTTACACATTCAAACACATTAAAATTCTATCTCTTTAAAAAACCAAAGTCTTTTTAACAATAAAAAATTTCTTTAAAATTCAAAGTTTATCAGCTATGTATTCCTATAAAAGCAAAATAAATACTTCCTTATTCCAAAAGGGAATATCCAGGAAAGAGTCCTAAACAAAGCAAAATCCACTCTATCAGTATAAATCAGTCAGTGTTCAATGACTGGGATTTGCTCATGATCTTCTGGGCTCCTCCTAAGTGCTTGCCACAGAACATGTAGTCTATCACCTTTGTGCAGGTTGGCTCCACTCCATCACCTCTGCTGCCCTTAGCAGTGATCCAGTCTTGCTGTCATCTTCAAAATGTTGGGGTCTCCTTCTGTAACTAGTCTGCACTTTCATCAAGAACCTCATGTAGGTAGTCTCTTTCCATGGTGCTGAACCTCAACTTGCCTGCATGTCCCATTCAATCCTTGTGCTTCACCTGATCTTAAGGCTGCACTTTCTGGTAGACTCTTCTGTCCTCTCTCACTGCCAAACCTCCCATGATCTCCTTGATCTCCTTCATACCTTCCAAACCAGCACTCCCCGAGTGACTCTTAAACTACCAAATTCAATTTCCAGCACAATATACATCCTTGACTGCTTCTGAACCACAGTCTGTTTGCTACCTCTGAGGAAATACTCCAGAGTATTAAACCTCAGTGATGCTCATCTCTTCTTAATCACTGGTAATTTTTCAACTCCAGCTAACCAGCATCATTTGTCCCAGTAAAGCAAAGATTTTACTTCAGTGTTCCGAGGCATTTGTTAATTGTGAATGGTTCTTTAGTTCCAATTGACTAGAACCAGAGATTCTTAATTCAAATTAGTAAATGGCTCCAATTGAGCCTTTAAAATTTCTTCTAAACATTTCAAGTCAGGCCTCCATCAACTGCAGTTCTTATGCCATTGTCTTGTCAGCTCTAATTCTGTTGACTATAGAACTTTCAACATGCAATGGATTTTTAGCCAAAAGTTTCAAAGTCCTTCTACAGTCCTACGAGAAATAGTATAATTACGTCTGTTACAGAAATACCTCACTCCTGGTACCAATTACTGTCCTAGTTAGGCTCATTGTTTCTGTGATGAGATATCATAGCCAAAAGTGACATGGAGAGGAAAGGTTTAATTGGCTGACATATCCTGAATCATCACATTCTTTTGATGAAAACCAAGGAAGTACTCAAACTATATAGGAACCTGGAGGCAGAAACCATGAAGAAGTGCTGCTTACAGACTTGCTCCTCATGATTTGCTAAGGTTACATTAAAAAAGATTGCAGGACCATCAGCCCTGGTGTGGAGCACCCACCAAAGACTGGCAATCCCACATAAAACACTAAGAAAATGTATATTAGGGCTGTCTACAACAGGATCGTATGGAGGCATTTGCTCAGTTGAAGTTCCCTCCTCTGAGATGACTCTAGCTATGTTGACATATAACTAGCCAGAACAGGCTTTTCGAGCCCCTCCCACTCTACATAGTTCTTACTAAGTTTCCATTATTAACTTTATGTTTGCTCTGATTAAAATAAGTAAATAAAAATAAGTAAATAAATAAATAAAATAAAGGAGGAATTATCAGTAGATTATTAATGAATCATGAGAAAAATTATTTGGAACAATAGTGAATCCCTTCCGAGAAGAGAATTTAATTTCTTGTACAGTTCCCAAAACTGCTTCTGAAACTTGCTAATTAAGGCGCAGTCATGATTGTAGTGGCAGGCCTTGTTTCCACAGGTCTAAGTGAACATTAACCACACATTGCTGTAAATAATGCATATGCATAATGCCAGAGACTGACCATAATAGGGCGGTGTATTTTGAGAAGCCTTTATTTTTGGGCATTTATAGACTTATCAGTCCTAGGACCAGAGGTATTACAGGAAGGATAAATTAATTGGAGACACATATTTGGGAGTTAGGTTCATGTGTTTGTCTCCTTATAGCAATTCCAAATTTAAAATTTGAATAATTTATTACATAAAATTTATAATTATTATACTGACAAAAAGGAACTTTATAATTTATTATAAAGTTTGTTCACAGACAGCTGTAGAGTTTTGCAATAAGCCTTAATGCTACCTAATATTCATTACTTATTTCAGAGTGGCTCATGATATCAGACTACAGCTCAGCTTCATACTATGCTCTCTAGTATCATTCAAACCCAATAGTTTAATAACTAACCTTTCTTTCCTCTTTCCCCTATGTGGGAATCTTTATTTATATGCCTTGTGCCTGCCTTCATTGTGGTCAATTAATACCTGTTGTATTGTTTTAATTACTTCTTCATTTTAAATCACATATTTTTATGTTTCCATTTTTATTATAGTGATGTAATTTCTTCTCTGTTTTTTTTAAGCTGGGTCAAGACTTTGTTTTCATTGTGTCTTATCATATAACATCTGCTCTGATTGTACACGTAGATAACCATTGGCCTTATTCCCCTGTGACTGACAGAAATAAGTGATCTATTATATCCCAAGCACAGCATGCAATAGTTTCTTAATAAGTATTCACTGAGAACTATATCTATATAATTATATCATATATAAATTATGTATGTGACATCTTTTCAGTTTAGAACATTGGTCTCTGTGCCAGCATTTAATTGAAGAAGATTTTTCAAGGAAAATTTCCAGGATATTTCTACTATTATATGGACTTAGAAGTTAGAGCGACTGAAAAGTTACTTTTTTTTACAGACAGGCATGACTTTTTACGCCTGTATGCCAGCACTTGAGAGAAAGATAAAATCACTGTGAGTCTAAGACCAGTGTGGGCTACAGAGTGAGTTATATACAGGTCAACCTGGGCTGGAAGAGAGAAACCCTGCCTCAAAACATGACTTTTTAGAATTTCTTACAATTCACAAGTTAGAAATGATCATCTCTAGAAGTAAAGGAACTACCTGCTTGCTGATGCTGCCTGTAAGAGAGAGACCCCGGTATCTTTCCTGTGTTTCAGGATTTCTGATTTTCCCGGTCGTCACGTTTTCCCTTCCATGTTTAATTAGTTGCTCGTATGAGTAGCGCTCTGTGGCATAAGCTTGGCTATTTCCTTTTCTGATTTAATGATGTTCCGTATGAAGGACTCATTTTGAATGTTCTTTTTTTATTCTTTTCCCAATGCTTCTTCCTCTTTCACCCCTATTGTCTTCCATCACAACCTCCTGAAAGATTGGTTCTAATCTACCCCACTAAACTACTGGGTGCCTTTTCTGTCTTCACTATGATACATATTTTTCTTTCTTATTTTTACAAAATTTGATGATAATTCCTTAAGAGTCAACAGATAATTCCTATTAAGATAGCAATTCATCTTTAAAACTACTTCTATAAATTTTGGCCCTATTTCTGTCTTTGTGGAGAGTATGCGGATTAATACTAACCAAATATGTGATCTCCCAGGCAAATGTAATGGAAGCATAGGCATGTATATTTATAAGCTAGTGAGCCAAGTGGGAATATAACTGGAAATCTTTAGACTTCATCTGGAATACTGATTTTATAACATGGAAAGGCCACTTTTAATACCTTTTCAAATGATCACATCAGTATGAGTGTTACACTTAGGACCAGGTAGATTTGTGTGCTGGTCCAATAAGCATTCTTTTATGGAAGTTGTGCAGAGAATAGTTTAAATGTTCTTAGCCCTATAGGATGTTAATATGCATAACCTGTCCTATTAGTTTCTTGTTGTTCTTCCTTGTCCTTTGGAGCTATAGGAAATATGTGTAAGCATAAGATATAGATATGAACATATACATTTTTGGAGTTCTCTTTTGAAATGCTGAGTTGACCATAAACATTATACATTTGGTTTTCAGAAAAGGAAGCATGATTTTACAATTAATAGTTCAACTTGTGTTTAAACTGTTGCATGAAATCATAGCTCAAATTGTATTGATGTTGATGGGAAGATAGTATCTAAGCAGAAATCCTGCATCACAAGAAAAACAAAAAGGCAATGAAAATGGACCTTTTTCATGTAAAAATAGTTTGCATTTACAATTTTAAATTTATGGTTTAGAGATATGCACTTGCAATGTTTGATACCATTATACGCACAAAAAAGCAAAATATGAAATTTTAACTGGTCTGCTTCAATTCAACTAAAAAATTAAGTATATTTTTAATGGTTTTACCTTCTGGGAAGAGCAACATTACAATAATCAGGTTTTACAGCCCATATCAAATATGAACCAGAATTGTTTATTACAAAGTTTGTACTTGGGGAAGTGTTTTCACAACATCTAACAGTTTTATCCCATGTTTCTTGGAATTAGTTTTTAGTGATTTCATTTGCCAAAGTAAGTTGTTGCTCAAACTTTCTGATTGTTTTGTGGTGAAAACCTAATCCAGCAGCTATATTTAAATGCCATGCAAGTTGGTAAGGAGATGTCCATTGAAACTTGTAACACATTAGAAAATGCCACAGAAGATAGCAATGCAAACTTAAGTTTTAGGGTTCTTGTCCTTCTCCCATATGAAATTTAGAGGTTGGTGAATGCAAGCATGTTTTTTTTTTTTTTAATATTGTCTTCTCAAGAATAAAAGATTGGCTATAACTTTAGATTTCATGTGAGATAAAGTTGGTGTCTAATGCCTCTTTTTAACTGTCAGTTTTATTAAGAAACTCTTCCTGTGTTGAACTCAGCCCCTGCTGTCGTAGAAACCGTGCCTGTGAGAGCCAGGGAAAGGCTTTCTCTTCAGTGTGGCTTCATTAAACTTGGCCTGCATTTTTACTCTGTTTCTGCCTTATTCCAAACTCTACCTGTAACTCCCAGCACAGTAGGTATAATACAGACTGATGCCTTTGCTTGAAGATTGATTGAAACTCAGAGTGTCTTAGAGTTGCTGACGCTCACTCAACCATTTTATTGAAGATAAGGTAAATAAAATAGATTGCCATATGAGAATTCTCTGAAATCAAATGGAATAATTTGGCAGGTTTAAACCCTTGAAAAAGACTAAGAAGTGGGATCAAATACTTTTTGTGTTCAGTATAAGATGGGATAAATATTCCATCAGTATTTGACTTATAAAATTCACTTTTGTCAGTGCAATAAAAATGCTAAATTAATTATGAAGTTATGATGCCATTTTGGTGTTAAATAAGTCACCTGTAAAAGATCAATAGGGAGAAAAACTTTTAAGACAACAACATTTTGAAGAAATTCTTTTCTTTCTTTTTCTATAACACTTAAGTGCATGGGTCAGTAGTCTCAGAGAATTTAATAAACAACACAAATGTATGGATTTTCCCAAAGGGCACTCCAGAATCTTAAGATTCCATATAGCTGTAATTCTTGATCACTACTAAAAGAAAATCTTAAAGTTGAGTCTCTGTTCATTAAAAAAGATTATGTGTTCACATTTATCAACTTTGGAGGGAAAACATCCTGTGATGTTTTGTTTTTATTTTGTTGTATGCTTCCTAGATTGTTTGTCTTGGAAAAATGAACATGTTTTCATATCTTTCAGAATAATGCAAAAGACTTTTGTTTGTATTGCCATCTAAATTTGTTATAGGACAGTCAATTGTTTAGAATGGCTTAAGTATCTGAAATTCTATGAAATGCTTACAGTAGCATATAATATCACATGTGGTGGTTTAACTGAGATATGCCTATATGTCTCAGGCATATAAATGCTTGTTGCCCATTTATTGACACTATTTTGGGAAGACTTAAAGGGTGTGGTCTTGCTGGAAGATATGTGTCACTTAGGACAGGCTGTGAGGTTTCAAAAGTGTACCGTTTCTGGTTATTCCTCTCTGTTTCTTGTTTGTGGTTTGAAATGTGAGCCCTTGGCTATTTGCTTCCAGTCACCGTGTCTGTCTGTTGCTTCTTCTTTCCCAACATAAGTGTGAGGTGCTCTTACACCTCTGTAAATGTAACCTCAAATAAACCCGTAGTTGTGAAAGTTGCCATAGGCATAGTGTTTTATTACAGCAATAGAAAAGTTACTAAAAGTTTGTACCAAGAAGTGGGATTTTGTTGTGACAGATCAGACCATGTGGTTTTGGAAGGATGTTGATGACTTTGTACTAAAAAATCATGTGGACAGTGTGAGCAGAGGGTGCTCCGAGCACTATTTGAGCTGTGAGGCCAGGACACAGGATATCAAAGGGGAACAGCATTAGCAACTGGACTATAGATTTGTCATGTGATATTCTGGCAAAAAGAAATCTTCTGCTTTTGGTTATTGCCATAGTCTGACTAAAGTAAATAACTCACAGAAGAAAGCAGTAATGTTTCCTGTTAGAAAAGTTTTGTACTAACAGTTTGAGAAGAGGTTTCCTTTGCTCCACCCCCATAATTTCTGCTGTGATTTTTTTTTAATTAAAAAGCTACTTCAGTTTTTAACCATTCTTCACTGTATGCAGTTGTTACAAATCTTGCTAATCCACATACTCATTTTTTCATCACACGGTGATATATATATATATATATATATATATATATATATTCTAAATAGATTTATCTTGTTTCTATCTATCCAAATTATCCACCAGTTCTCATAACCAATAGCTGGTTATCAAAACTATTTAAACATCCTGGCATGAGTTATATGCACAAAGCCACAGTGCATTCTCATATGAATAATGAGCCATATTTCTGTAGGGCAGTGTACAATGTGCACATATATGTGGGTACTTGTGTTGATGGAGGAATTCTGGAGACATCCTCTGCACTCTCTGCTTTATCACCTGAGACAGAGTCTTCCACTGAAGCCATTAACTTCTTTCAGCTAGGCTATCAGGTTTGTAACTGACTGGAATACAACTGAGTCATGGGTTACAGGCACAGCTATCTACATCCAGGGGAGGAGATGAGGGAGGAGAGAAGGGATTGCCAATTTGCTGCTGAGATTCTCCTGTTTCTACTGCTCTCCTGTATTTGCTTGAAGGATAATGGCCCCCAAAGGCACAGGCACTATTAGGAGGCATGCACTTGTTGGAAGAAATGGCTCACTGTGGAGGCAGGCTTTGAGGTCTCTTATATGCTAAAGTCACACTTGGTGATACAGACCACTCTCTGTTGCCTTGAGTCAAGATGTAAGAATTCTTAGCTCCTTCTCCAGCATCATGTCTGCCTTAATGCTACCATGATGACAAAGGATTAAATGTCTAAAACTGTAAGCAATTCACTACAATTAAATGTTTACCTGTATAAGAGTTACCGTGGTCATGGTGTCTCTTCAGAGCAATAGAAGCCCTAAGACAAACGCCTTCAGTCAGCCAATTTCCTAGCCATGCAATGAGCCATCTTAAAGAAATCATTATCTTCCATTTACATTTAATCACTGTTAATAGTCAAGAGTAATTTGGTTCTTGACAGTGACTTTGACTCCTTTTCTCCCATAAGATTCCATTAGTCTTAGGGACTCTGTTTCTCTAATAATATGTGAATGGACTAAGAATACATATATTTTGTGTTCTTTTCAGGGAAAACTAAAAAAGACATTGTAGTTTAATTTATATGATGGAATAGAGAACATAATTATTTATTTGGTATTTGATAAATATTTTTATATTTTAGCTTCTGAATATTCTTTCATTGTGGTATTATATATGCATTTATTTCTTAATGGTTAGTAAATATCAAAAACATTCTATCAAGATGTACATATTCTTATAAACTCTATTTATTGCTTTTAAGATTGAGTATATATTTCCCTGCAATTTAATAAATAACATGTTAATTAATTTTTTTCTTCAAATTAGGAAAGGATGACACTGAGATTGTAAGCATTTTTTTCAGCAGGAGATATTTAGAAATATTTTGAATATGAGAAGTATTTGATCATTATAGCCACATTAATGATCAAGATCCTGTTCTCTTGATCTATACCACTTCTCTACTCCTTATTCCCCTCTAAATATGTGCTTAATTATATTTAAAAATAATGCTGTTTCTGTATACTATTGTGTGTTTTGTTGTCATTATTGATGCTCTTTCAGCACTATGGATTCCATAACTATATAACTAACATACGTGAAGATTAATTCAGTACTAGATACATTTCCAAGTGATCCTTTGGGTACTTTTCATCATTGCTAGCTTCAGTTTAGGATGAAAGGCTTGAACTCAGCAAAGTGAACAAATCTGCTAGTGCTCTACAACAAAGCAGTGGTTGAATTAAGCCGGGCTATGAACCCAACAATCTTTCTGAGAGGCCCAGCACTCTGCCTTTCAGGAATACCAAGCAAATTAAAACCAATGTAATATAAATGAAGTAAATTCTGAGTTACACTGTATACTGAAAAGTACATTATTTTAAAATAAAAACAAGTGGACTGAAAAAGAAAATATTTGAGAAAATTCAATAAACAAATATAGATGTTGGTAAGAACTATTTAAATTTAGTCAATTGAATATGATTTCTTCATAATTACCTTATATTTTGTTAGTAAACAATGTATTCTGAAGCTGTATCTTTGTTTTCACTCTCGATTTATCTATCATATGGATATATTGATGATGAAATAACCTCATTCTTTACTCTTAGCATTTTATACGTACATATTATAGATATCATGTGCATTTCTGTCAGTTAGATGATACAGTCATATTATTATACAATGTATCTCTTTATTTTTGCTTATAAAATTCTCATATTGCAAGATATAGTTCATTATTCTCAATGGCAAACACTTCATAGAAACTGGAATTATCCTTATATCAAGGGATAGGTGTTGACTAGCTAAAGCCAATTACAATAATCCTATTTCCCTTGAAGTAATTGGCTTCCTTTCATTAAGATAATAAAGACTAAAAATATTAAGTATTTTCATAAAATGTATATAAATAAATAATTTTAATATTTAATTATTTTACCTGGAGCACTTCTTGCTTCTTGACTAATAAAGATAGTGACTTTCTTTTCCATTCACTCTTTAAATGAATTAGATGTTAGGCATTTGAAGCTATAAATATTCTTACAAATATACAAACTCTAATTATTCAAGAGTAGGATGCAAATTTCACTTTTGATTTGGTAGGAACCTGTGTTTACATGGTACTTATAGAAGGGGACTGACAGTTTATTAGGGAAAGCCAAGGTGGAAGTTAGTCTAAGAGAAGTCAGACAGATTATCAAAGCTGTAGAAATGTGATTTCAATGCCATTGTCTCCTGCAAATAAATGCAAGGAAATTCACTTTTAACACATCCACTCCCAGGTCCTGGCTTTCCAAGTTCAAATTCTTGTTGTACTATAAAGTTGGCAATTAAATACACTGATTTGTGTTTCTTGATAATGTAGATAGGAAGTCAACCTAAATAACCTTGGTTGTGAAAGTGATTAGATAAAATATTATAGCACACCAATGAAATAACCAATAATATTTAAGTGAGTAATGTGGACTTAAACCCTATTTTAGGGACATGAATTTTGTTTATTCATAGAAAAAATTCTATATACTGAAATGTTATCATTGTTTACTTGGAGGTGGTAGGGTATTACCTGACTAGTGCTTTCTTATTTTTTCAGTCAATGATTTTCTATATGACTTAAATTTATTCATTATGTATATATTCATAAGAAACATTTTCCCCCTCCTCACAACAGTTTTAATTCTCTGGCTAGATAGAATTCACTCTATGTGATCAATCAAGCAGTTCTCATAATAACAATGCAGTATGCCCTAATGTGTCAGCTCCTCATTTTAACTCTATAAATACAATGGTATTTTGTGTTTCATGTTTTATGTGTAACATGAGCAGGGCCTGCTTGTTGGGGTTTCTGTCCCATCCTGTTTCCCACAGCTGTTTAGCCCCATAGAAAATCACACAGAGATCTCTGTAAGTTATAAAGCTGATTGGCCCATTAGCTCAGGCTTCTTATTAGCTCTTGTGTTTATATTAACCCATTATTCTGATCTATTTTAGCCACATGGCTCAGTACCTTTTTCAGCTGGTAGGTCATATCCTGCTTCCTGGGTGGTCTGCTCAGGACTGGAAGGAATCCACTTCCTCCTTCCCAGAATTCTCCTGTTCTCATTGTATTATTTCTACTTCCTGTCTGGTTTTCCCACCTATACTTCCTGCCTGGCCAATCAGTGTTTATTTAAAACATGATTGACAGAGTACAGACAATTTTCCCGCACCAATTATGAGTCTTTGCATAGTGTCTTAAGGTTTCTACTGCTGTGAAGAGACAACATGGCCACAGCAACTCTTATAAGGGAAAAGCTTAATTGAGGTGGCAGCTTACAGTTTCAGAGGTTTAGTGCAGTATCATCATGGTGGGCAGCATGGCAACCTTTAAGCAGATGTGGTGCTGGCTACATCTTGAGCAGAAGGCAACAGAAAGTGGACTGGGCGTCACACTGAGCATTGGAGACCTCAAAACGTAACTTCCCAGTGACAAACTTCCTCCAACAAGGTGATACCAACTGCCAACAAAACCACACCTTCCTTTGGAGGCCATTTTCTTTCAAACAACCTCAGATGCTTTTATATCTTTGGAAATTTGTAGACATTTCACATATCCCAGGAACTGAATGACTTACCTTTTCAGAGTTGTAATTCATAAAACCAGGACAGCACTTCTAACTTTGCATCATATAACTTAAAATTTGTCCTAAGATGGAACAGACTAGGTGAAGCACTTTTTAAGCCCTGGTGACAGAATCAACATTTTGCATGAGTAAAGCAATTTTAAATGTTTTTCTATGTATTTGAGAATTTCATGCATATACAAAAAAATGATCATATCTGCCTTATTTCCTACTTGAGCCCTTCCCATGTTCTCCACAACACCTTTTTACAAAAATATTTCCTCACTGTCTTTGCTTATATTATAGTGAATTATTGGATACATATGATAAATAACTTAATATACTATAAGCTGTCGTGATTGATATGACTAGATAAGATTTTATGAAGTGGTTATGTCATTGACCCACTTATACAATAGCCATAAGTGTGACAGATAATTTTAGATTGCTGCATGAGTCATAATCTCTGCCATTCTTTATACAGTTGAGAACTAGACAGTTCTAAACAAAACTAAAAAGATTATTTAGATACACAATGTCACTCAAATCGTAGAAGCTTCATCTATACATTAGAAATGTAAGGACAGGCTTTTAGAATTTTGTAAGAAAAATTAGATTATATATAGTCAGAAAGGTTTTTTGTGTTTATGAATTTGAAAACAAGCTTATTATTCTTTATTATTTTCACAAGATTACTAAACATAAACCTTATCCATAGGTGTTAATAATATTTCAAGTTATTGTAATCACAAATTCTCCCCTCTAAGTTTCAGAACGCTTCATGATGAATCTTTGTCCTTTAAATTTTTTGTATACTTGTTAAGATTATTTCTTCTGTGGTTCAAATCTGAACTCAAGTGGCATATGATTTAATCAAATGAGTTATTTTGCAGAAATTTTGTGAACTTTCTGAAATGTTATAGTGTGTAATTCTGTACAATAGTCTTCTAATTGCCAGTATAATTGAGAAGAATACTTTAGGAATATTTACCCAGAAGGAAGAACTTTCTGCCGTGAGTTTATTGCATTCAACAATGGATCAACAACTCAAAGAATGAATAATATTTCCTCATTAAATTTAGCAATTGGCATTTGTATTCATTCTATGTGCATTTATGCTTTAATTTTTAGTCAACTATGAAGGGTAAATAATATGGCAGAAGTATCCACTCATTATTGTATGCATTATATGAGAAGTTGAATATTAATATATTCAAAAGCTAGAATAAACAAGCTCCTGAGGGTGGTAATCAACAGAAATCAGCCACAATTTTTTTTTGAAATTTACTTGTCAGATTGTGGTTTTCATAATTTTTAACAATACTTATTAGCTGCCTTCTTGACTGTTTTGCTTTTCAACTATGTTTTTTTTGCAAACTAATTTGAATATCTTTAAGAATCTCTGTATTGCAGATGGTTGTAGACCATGCATTTGAACATAGCACAAATGTGAATCACTCAGAGCAATTGTAGTGTTTAAACTGTGGTAGTTTTCTCATGATAATGCATCCAAAGGAAAGTCCATGATCTCAGCATGTATTCCTCATATTGAATCACGTGAGATTATAGGAAGCAGAATACTGCAAAACAGTCTCTGAAGTGTGCTTTTCTTTCTGAATTTGAGGAAGCAGAATGCCTGTTTTAAATTGGTTTGTGAATAGACACATTTTAGGGAACTATGAACCTCCCTTCCTGGAACTGACATAGCCATGGGCTTGGAGCTGGATAAAACATGTTTTCCAGTCTCATAAAGCCAGTGGTAAAGGAACTCAACAACCTGGTAAGGTTGGAAGTAAATGCCTAGTCTAGAGCTAAGTGTAACCTTATGAAAGTCTGAGCAGATGACCCACCTCCCCTGCCTGAGTCAGAAATGATGGGGTAATAGTTACATACTGATGCAAAGTGTAAAGTTTGTGATATTTTGTTGCAAATCAACAGGTTTATAATAGGACTGTGAAAACCTGGGATAAAATCTGGACTAGTCATTGGTGAGTAACTGGCACAGATACTGTTGGACCTGGACTTTGAACTGTAAGCATGAGCTATTAGAAATTTGTATTGCATATGATTGTGAAGAAATGCTGCAACAGGAAAGTATGACTGAAGGCAAGTAACTTCACATCTAGTACCTTTACACATAAAAAAATAATTATTGACGTACATGTTGTTTTAAAGAGCCACTCTGGGATGCTTGTAGTGTCTTGCTTAACTTAAGTGTAAAAGTAGACAATGACTCTAATGTTAGTTAGGGGTTCTACTCCTGTGAAGAGAAACCATGCCCATAGCAACTCTTAAAGGAAAACATTTAATTAGTGCTGGCTTACAGTTTCAGAGTTTTGGCCCATTATGGACAGGGTGCCACATGGTGGCACACAGGCAGACCTGGTGCTGGAGAAGGAGCTGAGAGCCCTATATCTTGATCTGAAGGCAACAGGATGTGAACTGAGACACTGGGCGTGACTTGAGCATATGTAAGAACTCAAGTCAAACTCCACATTGACACACTTCCTCAAACAAGACCACACATTTTTAAAAAGCCACACCTTTTAATAGTGCCCCTCCCTGTCATCTTATGGGAGCCAATTACATTCATTTGAACTACCACAACACTCTAGCAGTGCTCCTGAAGCCAGCAGTACACTTGTGGCATTACTTTCTTGACTATTTTACCTGTTTGGCATCCTTCTTTTTGTGAGAAATCTAATTTCATTTTTCATGTTTTATGATATGGCCTGGTCATCCCTTTCTTAGAACTCGGAATACCCGCACCCTCTCATCTTTTGAATAATAAACGTTTCCCATACCATATTTGGACTGTTTTTCTTTTGTTTAGTTTTCAGTCACTTTTATGGCCCAATATGCTTGCTAAATTAAAACTATATTCTTTTATTTAAAATATTTCACATTAAAGTAGAATTTTGAAAGAATAACTGATTCTCCAACAAACAAAGATGAAACCATGATATTTTATCCTATTCTCAATTATTTCATATGTTTTTGCTCTAAGTTTTATTATAATTGTATGGAATACTTTATAGTTTAATGATTCATAAGTGTAAAGATTAAAATAAGTGAAGTGATTATTTAACAGCACGTTAAATAAGTGCAGTACAGTACAATTTACATAATTACATATTGGTGTGTCTGCTTTAAGGGTTTTAAAATTCTTACTGTAAGATTGTTTGGTCATTATATTGTAATGTAAGTGTCTGAGGATTTAGGACAATGTAAAGTACACTTCAGCCAATGAAATGACATGCACTCTCATTTTCAAAGCTCTTAAGTATGTGTTTATACTTTTTACACTTAAATGCCTGTTACATTTATTTATTTTTATCTTACATTTATTGGTGCCTCGCTAGCATATTTGTCTGTAAACCTCATGGGTGCAGTTCTTGTTGAGGCCAGAAGAAGGCATCGCATGCCCTGGAATTGCAATTGATGCCCTGGTTGTTAGTCATAATGTGGGTGCTGGAATGAATCTTGGTCCTCAAGAAATGCAATCAGTGCTCTTAACAAATGAACCATCACTGAAGTACCACTTAGTTACATTTTAAACTCTAGTATTTAATCCTTTTGAGAATAGTACATGTGCAATGGGGTGATATTCAACGCTGGATTAAAAAGTAAATTAAATGTGTCAATTTTTCTAAAAGTAACATTGCTTTAATATTATTAATTGAAGTTGTAACTATATTCTGAAAACTACACTTGAAATGGTTTGGTTTTTTCTCTGTAAGTGGTAGAGCTCTTACTACATTTCTTCTTTATTCATGCTAATTAAGACTTTCTCTTCTTCTTGCCCATTCTAAAAAAATAATTATTTGTATAACCTCCTTAAAAACAAAATACAAGACTAGAAATCACTCTGTATGCAGAGAACAGATTTCACATATAATCAAATAGTAAGCTATCTAATGCATACTTATCTTTAAATAGTTTGAATTAATTTTAGTATGCCCTTTTAATCTTGATATTTTTTAAAGATTGTTAATAGCATTAGTATGGGAATAAAAAATAAAATATGCTTGACCTCATTTGGCTTTTTTGATGTGTAGTCATTTAAAAGGTTTGTAAGACGTTTAATTACCAAATGGTATGATCATTATTCATCTCTTCAGTTGATATAGTGTCAACTGAATTGCCTCCCTGGAGTACGCTGTGCTTCACAGATCAATAGATTAACCAAGAGCTTGAAGGAAAGCTTTAAGCATTCATTGAAAAGGGGAAAAAAACACCCTCTTGGAAATGGCTCATGTAGACATTATATCTGTTTTGTAAGTATTTTATTTACTTCTATGAGCAAATCTTCTCATAATAGATGATTTAAAGTCTCACATCTTCCATGCTTAAATTAAGTTACAGCATTAATCAGATTTCTTCTATTCAAATGAGTTGTAGAACTCAGTAACATCAGAATGCAGAGGTAGCTAGCAATTAATTTTTGTTTTTGAAACTTATCTTGAATTACTTTTTTCTGAAGCACTGCTCTTGAAGTCCTATATAAACTCCATAAAATAATCCTCATAAAAATATTGTTTTATGCCATATACAGCTCTTAATGATTCATGAGGAAATTGTTACAGGAAGAAATTTAAAGATAGATGGAATTCTCACGAGTGCTAACCAAATCTCATTGAAATGCAATTAATAATTTAAAAAAATTAAAATTTATTGTGTTTGCTATCTGAGAGAACTTCTACTCACTTTACACATATTAACTCATTTAATGTCTAGCCAACATTCTGACATGTGGTCAAGGCCCTTCTGATTTTCAGAGTTTAGTTTTGTAACTTTGCAAGTTCCCATAGCATTTAAAAGAACCTACACCGAACTGTGTCATTGTACCTTAAACATTCAGACATTCTGGTCTTCAAGCATAGGGAAGTGGTAAGAAAACCTGCACTTAGGTTATTGTTTGTCTACATAAATAAATTTAAACAAGATCTCACTTTTAGCCATACCCTTAATTCACTGAGATTTGAAAACTGTAATTTTCATATTAAAGTAACAAGACATTCAAAGTTCTATTAGATCAGTGAAAGGATACCAGCTCAAAGTTTCACGTTACCCCTCCTCCAGTTGTCTACCAATTGCTGTTTCTTGCTGTAGAGATTCTGTTACAGCAAACCCCAGGGTCAAAAATAACTCTGTTAGTTATAGCAGAGCAAGAATTTGAACATCAACACGGTTGGCGTTTTTTCCTATGTCCCTGTGTGCTTCAGGTATTATGTGATGTAGACCATGTGGTTGGTGTGTATGCAGAGGTGTTTCTTATAGCAGCTCACAAACTTAAAACTAAGGAAGCCTATCATCATTAAAGAAAATGATAAGCAAGAATTTCTTTTGTTCTAGATATGCCATGCCCTAACTTGCCTACATCAATCACAGTACTAAGAAATGTGTCAGATAAAATTTTGATAGTCTAGATTTTGGTGCACTTACAAGAACAAGAGTCTCACAGATAGGACTTTTTTTTTTTAATTCCTAACTCTGCTTTCTGATAGGTCTTATTCTTTCTAAGAGATATTACTGGAAGATTAGCTATTCATGATGAGACATTTTTTGTTTAGTTTTATGGTTACAGTTTTATAGTATAAAAGCATTTAGTTAGGCTAAAGTCAAGTGTCCCGTGGTCAAATTCCTCCCTGGAGGCACTAATGGAGAATCTGTTTCTCAGCTTCTACACTTTTGGAGTCTGTTCACTTCCTGTGGCTTGGGAGTATCTTCAGTGTTCAACAGTAGAAATGTCTCATTTCTCACATCATGTATTAATGTGAAATTGACCTTTTACCCCCATCCTTTGCAATTAAGAATGTATGCGACCAGTCTGGTTCATCCTTGATAAGTTCTCCATTTTACAGTCTGATGATTTATAACCTAATTAAATATATAATTTTAATTTTCCATTTCAGTGTAATGAAATGTCCCCATAGTTATGAGATCATTGTCTTCGGGAGGACATGATGCTGCTTATTTATATGCTTTTTAATTACTGGTGAACCTTCATTAGACTACTTTGTTGGTCATTTTGATTAATCTGGATCATAGGGATCTTACCAGTATTCACATCTTCAAAAATGACTGATAATCCCTTCCAGAGCAACTCTCAAATATCAGTAATGCCACAATAAGGGATGGGCATAGGGATATGTTATGCATTCCATGCTGGGATTTTGTTGGGTTTGAGTTTTGCAAATCTTAAAGAGATAACTCCAGTTGAAGTGAGTTCATGAGTATAATAGCCACATCATATCGAGAAGTCAGTGTTGCATAATTTCTAATTGGTCTAAGTAATAAAACCCAGAGTCAGAGAGGGGTTAATGCTGAAAGATCAGAGAAGCAGAGCAGCCAGCCACTATTTCTTAGCTCTACTGAATCCTCAGACCAAAGGGGCGAGCCTGTCCCTATGGATCTTGAGACTGAATGCTGTCTCTACAGAACCTCGGACTGCAATGTCTTGAGCTCCTGTCTCCCCCCCCCCCCGCCTTGTGTCCCTCACTCTGTCCAGGCACACACCTTCCTGTCTCCACCTCCCTAGTGCTAGGATTAAAGGCATGTGACTCCCAAGTACTGGGAGTAAAGATGTGTGAGCCACCACCACCTGATACTGATTCTCTTTTAGACAACTTCAATCTCGTGTAGCCCAAGGTGGCCTTGAATTCACAGAGATCTGTCTGCCTCTGCCTCCTGAATGGTGGGATTCTTTACTCCCACTTGTGCCACTACTGCCTGGCCTCTGTAGTGACTAGCTCCGCACCCTGCTCTTCAGGCAAACTTTATTTTTAGATCATGAACAAACTCTCACCACAAGACAGCATTTAACCAAGCTCTTCCCCATCCTCTTTTTCCTTAAATTCTTTCTGCTTCTACTTCATATTCTTTCCTGAGTCTTTGTGATGGGGGTGTGATTAATATAAATGTCCAGTTTAAGGCTGATCACTGGGCTTCCTTTTCTTAGCTCTTTGAGTTATGCATCTTTCTTTTAACTGCTATCACCTGGAAAAACTGAAATATGACTGAGAAAAGTCTGAGTTGATGGATATCAATACACATATTAGAAAGGAACTTCGTGAACATGACCATTTAACAAAACAATGATCATGATTTCTACCATAGAGCCTCTCTAACCAAGAATTTTCATCAGGACTGCAATATCAAACCTGAAAGTCTCTACTTTACAGCAGACTTCATACCTCACCAGAAAATGATGAGCTCTCCCACAGCATTCATGTGCTAAGCTCTCAGTGTGAATTCCATCCCTGGAAAGTCACTAATGTAGTATGCAGTGTCTCACACTGCTTAAGACCATTGACTGTTTTGCTTTTCCCAAGCAGTCTTTTCTTTTTTCTTTTTCTTATTTTTCTTTTTTTTTTATTAAAAATTTCCACGTCCTCCCCTCCTCCCACTTCCCTCCCCTCCCCTCCACCCATACCCCCACTGCCTCCCTCTCCAGGCCAAAGAGCAGTCAGGGTTCCCTACACTATGGGAAGTCCAAGGTCCTCCCAATTCCCCCAGGTTCAGGAAGATGAGCATCCAAACTGAAAAGGTTCCCACAGAGCCCTTCCATGCAGTAGAATCAAAGCCCTGCGCCATTGTCCTTGGCTTCTCAGTCAGCCTCCACCATCAGCCACATTCAAAGAGTCCAGTTTGATCGTATGCTCCATCAGTCCCATTCCAACTGGCCTTGGTGAACTCTCATTAGATCTGTCCCACCGTCTCAGTGGGTAAATGTACCCCTTGCGGTCCTGACTTCCTTGCTCATGTTCTCCCTCCTTCTGCTCCTCATTTGGACCTTGGGAGCTCAGTCCAGTGCTCGAATTTGGGTCCCTGTCTCTATCTCCATCCATCACCAGATGAAGGTTCTATGGTGATATGCAAGATATTAATCAGTGTGGCTATAGTATAGGGCCAGTTCAGGCCCCCTCTCCTCAGCTGCTCAAGGAACAAGCTGGGGACATCTCCTTGGACACCTGGGAACCCCTCTAGAGTCCAGTCTCTTGCCAACCCTAAAATGGCTCCCTTAATTAAGATATCTACTTCCCTGCTCCCATATCCCCCCTGCTCCATCCCAACCATCCCATTCCCTCAAGTTCTCCCCATCCTCTCTCTCTCCCTTCTCTCCCCCCTTCTCCCCTTATCCCCACCTCACCCCCACCACCGTGCTCCCAACCCCTGCCCGGCAATTTTGTCAATTTTTTTCTTATCACCTTCTGGAGTGAAACTGCCCATCAAGGATGAAGTTGTCTGGAAGGCTTCAGACTGCTTTCTTTATATTCTTCAGCCAAAGTTTTGGTATCTTAAGCAATGGGCTTTTCTTAGGGTTTTTATTGCTGTGAAGAGATACCCTGACTATAAGAACTCTTATGAAAGAAAACATTTAACAGGGGCTAGCTTACAGTTCAGATTGCAGTCCATTATTGTCGTGGCATGAAGCATGGTGGCATGCAGGTAGACCAGGTGCTGTAGAAAAAGTTGAGAGCTCTATATTTTGGCATTAGGAAGTGAGTCACACTAGGCCTTACTGTAAACAGAGGTTGTGCATCTATTTGCCAGCTCCCCACACTCAAATAATCACATAGAAACTATATTAATTACAGCACTGTTTGGCTGATGGTTCAGACATATTTCTAGCTAATTTTTATATCTTAAATTAACCCATTTCTATTAAACTTCTTATTGCTACAAGGTTGTGACTTATAGGTAATGTTCTAATGTCTTTCTTCTTTGGCAACTACATGACATCTACCCAACGCTGCCTTCTTTCTCCCTGAATTTAATTTAATTTTCCCACTTATCTATATTCTGCCCCATCATAAGCCAAAGCAGCTTCTTTCTTAACCAATGATAATAAAACATATTCACAGCATGCAGAGGGGAATCCCACATCACCTAGCTTGACATTCTGAGACCTCAATGCCTTCTTCCCCTAGTAACCCACTTCCTCCAGAAAAAAAGAACCATACTTCAACAAGGACATACCTTGTATTTGTAATTGGACTACTCCCTTTGAGCCTATTGGGCCATTTCAAGGGGTCTTAGCATATTGTTATAGAGAGTAACCATGGCAAAAACAATAGCCCATGTTATTCTGGAGACCTTTAAGGCTTTTTTGATTTCTAACTCATAGGAAAATATTCAAGTGCTTCTTCTGCAGTTTTTATGTAATAGACTATGTTCTTTGGAAACAACATAATTTACTTATGCAAGGTAAGTAAGGATTATGTTCAAAATCATTTTTTAAACAAAAAGTTTTATTGTCAGTTTGGTTGCTCACCTTCCTGGACTTAGGGGGAGCTGGGAGGACCTTGGACTTAACATAGTGAAGGGAACCCTGATGGCTCTTTGTCTTGGAGAGGGGTGGAGTGGGGGTATGAGTGGAAGGGAGGGGAGGGAAGGGGGAGGAGATGGAAATCTTTAATAAAAAAATGAGAATAAAAATAAAAATATTGCAAATCACAAAACATTTCCCAAGCTGGGCGGTGGTGGCGCACGCCTTTAATCCCAGCACTCGGGAGGCAGAGGCAGACGGATCTCTGTGAGTTCGAGGCCAGCCTGGTCTACAAGAGCTAGTTCCAGGACAGGCTCCAAAGCCACAGAGAAACCCTGTCTTGAAAAGCCAAAAAAAAAAAAAATCATTTCCCATGGACATTAGACAAACACAATATCTATACATTTTAGTGAACTCAAACATTTTTAGCTTTGAGTCAGCATTCAGGCTAGTAGGCCTCCATTCGTATTTCCTGCATCCTTTGTTTCCATGACTCGCAGCATGACCACCTCTTTTCCGTTCTCCTGCCCCATCCCTACTTAATCTTTTCACTGAAGAATACCGCATGCTTCATTTCACATGTACTCTGTGACTCCGATTCTTACTCTTTAGATGGACTGAGAGATAGTAGGCTTCCACGTGGCTATTTGTATACCCTTACTTCGGGTAAACCCTCCCCTGTACGTCCTGGTTTCCCTGCTCAATTCTTTAACCCACAGTTTTTTACTTCTCTACTTTCAGATTGGTATAATCTACTTAATTCCTTCCATTAATGTGCCTACCAAAAGTCCTTTTCTAGTTTCCTAGCTTCGACTTTTGCTCCATGTTAGAAACAAACAATAGCCTTGGAGTGGGCCTGTCCATATGACAGAAAACAAGGCATTTGGCTTTCCAGTTCTGAGTTATATCACTCACTGTTTTGCTGGAAATGGCTTTCTGTGTTTTTAAAATGGGAGTCACAAAATTTGCAATTATACTATGTATAAGGCATGTGAGGAGGAAACCATAACCCATGTATCATCTGTCTTAAAATGCTCACCCCGAAGTGACAGCATCTTCCTTGTTTTGAAAGGGGCTAAGAATACAAATGTGACAATACCAGTCTACTGCTGATTACAAGGGGACTTGTCAGTCTTCCCCCTCTATCCATGAGTTCCATTCCTTCCTTTCTAGAGCGACAACTCTGTTTGAGTCTACTTCCTGTTACCAAACCTGAAGGGTTTCACCACATTAATCCACTCTAGCCACAACTATTAAAATATAATTATCACTTGAAATATACAATTTAAATTTATGCTAAAATTTGATCTTGCATATACTAAATAATATGTTTATGATAATTATAATTTAACAACTTATTTGGGGTTTCAAATTTCCAAAAAAACCTCAAGTGAAAATCTTGCTCCACTAATGATTCATGAAATTAAGGGATTTCAACTTGTATTTTAATAGAAATGTGATATGCTAGGATTAATAGAACAGTGTAGAATAATATGGAACAAAATAGAATTAAAATAGTGCTTAGTCAAGCAGAACAAGAGTAAATCAGTATTAAATTCCCTCTGACCACTGTGAATAAATTTTCTGTGAAACTTCTATTTATGTTGGTCTGAATTTTCTGTAGCAAGGTCATTTATTTTTATTTTATTTTTTTACTGTAGGATGTGGTCAAAGTAGCTTACAAAGATATTTAGTATATTTAAGAAGACAGCGTTATCTCTTATATATTGAGTATAATTTTTTTCTAGTGAGAAATACAACTAAAATTCTGTTCCATGAAATCTGACCTTCAGCTGAGCTTTCTCTCATTGAGGAAGCTCTCTTATATGTGGCTCATTTCTTGCTTCTGTCAGACATCATGATAAGTGTAAGTCACCAGGACCCTGCAGTGTTAGACTGGACAATTTTCATATAAACCCATTGGCTATACAAGCCTTTGGCACGCCATTATAAATTTCAATATACTTTTGAATAAAATGTTTGTGCACTTTTAATGAAATGACAGTTGGAAGCTAAGTTCTGTGTCTTATACAAGCTTAGCACTGATGTCTAGTAGGCATTTTATATGCACTTGCTGGATGAAAGTCAACAGGTGATCATGTGGTAAGTTTGGAAAAAAAACTATAAGAAGAATTCTAAATCTCCCTCTTCAACAAAATACCTTGTAAGTAAAGATTTCTCTGTACTGTTGCTACTAATGCTTCAGTGTTCTACTGTGACTTTAGGGGTATAGAATAATGTTGCTTTTGTCTTTTGTAATTGTTATATTCATTGGTTCTTGTTTAATTGCTCTTATATACTATTATTTTTGGATGGAAAATTATTTCAAAATAATGAATCCAACATTCACGAAATCATGTTGGCATTTTGTCAGCCAGATACATATGCCTCACCTCTTAACATGAAACAAAGCCAGTACAGACCACTAATGCTGTCTTAGTGCTAGCTTTTCTCCAAACTGCAAAGATTAATTGTTTAAATTTCCCTCCTGGGACCATTATAGGAAATCCCCCGGAGAATTAATAGAGAATGGAAGGAAACTCGAGCTGTTAAAGCAAGAAACAGTTAAAAATTATTTAAATCATTTAGCTAATTTAATTTTCATGAGTACCTACTCTACAGAAAAGAACCTTGAACACCATAAATTTTAAGTACCACCAAGGCCCACACAGCTAGTAAGTGATTCAGTAATATTAAACTTTCTATTATCTTGCTTCTAATTTTTCAGTATTTTTATTACATCTCTATTATTTAACCATTGTTAATTGATGAAACCACAGAATCCAAATGAATGCCAGTGAAGAACACTTTCTTTTGTTGTTATTCAAGTGTAGCATCACAAAAGTGGGACAAGGCAGGCATTTGCCTCTTTTAAAAGTATTTATTTTTTGAAATTATCATGAATTATACAATCAGTCTTGATCATATCCATCCCTTAAGCTCCTATCATGAATCACCCCTCACCAGTTCCATCTCCCTCTTAATAGTATGGTCTCCTTTTTAGATTCATAATTTAGTATTATTTAGCAACCTACTGAGTCCAGTTAATGCTGCCTTTATGTACATAGAAGCTGTCCTCTGAACATGATATGGCTTTTCCCTGCATAAGATCAAGCACATTAAATATTCTAGCACTGAGAGGGGAGATATTACCACTAGCTCAACAGAACATCTCAATTAAAAGTTAGAAATACAGAGCCAGCATGCTGCCCAGAAAGTAAAGATGCTTGACATCAGGTTGAAGCCTGAGTTTGATGCACACGTTGTGGAAAGAGAGAACCAACTTCTCTATGTTGTTTTGGACCTCCACACTCATGCACTGGCATGGGTACATTCACACATATGCACAGGCACATGGATACACACAGAGAAATAAATAGATGAAAATTTAAAAAAAATATTTTAAATAGAGTTCCTATTGAACACGTATTGCTTTTGAAACATACACAGAAATTATTAATTCATGTGCTTCAAAGCTGGTGCCATCTACACTAGCAGACAAGACTGTTATATCTGCATACTTACTGAGCTGGACAGTTCCTTTAAAAGGTGAACAAGAACATTCCAGTAGTTACAAGCATCAACTGGAAAAATGAAGTAACATAAAACAATAAAAAATTGAGGTGAAAGAGGCACGGTGGTTTGTCCTGTTCTGTGTAAGGCATTGCTAATATGGCAGTCCACAGCATAGATGGGAAGGAAGCAAGAAATGCCTGGAGGGAGTCAGGGTCTCTTGGTGCTTGCTAAATGTGGGCAGCTTAAGCAGACGTATCTGATCACGTTTTCCATCTCATAAGATACATTAGTTTGGTTCATCATTTCTCTGCTCTCTGTTTCTTATTTTCAGTTATGTCATTTCTGATTTGTTGACTAGATGCTTCTCACAGTCAACTATTTATTTCCTGATTATAATAGGCATTTCCATAAATGTGTGCATATTTATAATAATGACTAGAATTTGCCTCTTCACACCTCGCTTTAGTCACCATTGCATAGAATCACCTTCAAAGTTGTCGTATTACAGTAGGTAGGATTCATTTCCACCATTTCTATCTTCTTGGGCCATTTTTTTTTTAATACTGGCAGCAACTGAAACTCTCTGAAGAAGTTCTCAAGTGTGTATTGGGTTTTCCATCTTTCTGTTCCACTTTACTCTTGCTTGCTTGTCTCTTCTGGCACCAAGTTCAGTTCTGATCACAGGAGCCTGAGACTTCTAGTTCACTAATCCCTGCATGCCAGGTTGCAGGAAAGAGTTGTGCATCCTCAAAAGACCAGCAACAGAGGTCATTTTCTGAATCTCAAGGAGTCTGGATCTCATCCGCATCAAAAACTGTATTCATGGCTGTTCTGCCATTATGGAGCCTCAGCATTTTGGTTACCTTGATCATTCTTGTTACTCACACAAAATATTGGGTTACTCCAAACAGAAAGACAGAGTCTTTCCAACCCCTCCCTGCAGAAACACTACATTGCTTTCTATGGCTAAACTGGAAACCGGGATGGATGCTGTCCCGGAAAGGAACATGAGAATGATGAATCTATCCCTCCACCAATTACCCGAGGTTTCCCACTGTGTGAAAAGTACACATCCAGGGAAGTGTTTACTTTTTTAAATAAAAGGTTTAAAATCCAGGGTGAAGAATATGCTAGGATTGATCACTACTGTTTTGATCCCGGGCATGGAAGGACTACACCTTCTTCACTTGTGTGGCAGAGGGCATATGCTGATGGCCTCCCCGCCCCCACAAACATTTTGAAAGAAGGGACATGACAAAGAACATTCCATTATCAGTTTTTATATAGTATTTTCATACATGCTTTATGTGAAAAACTACACGCAAAATCTGTGCCTGGAAACTAACCAAAGAATCAGAGAAGGCCAGCCTGGCAGAATGGACTCTTTTGTAAGGGAGTCCGGTGCTGGTCAAAGAGTGGGAAGCAGCGCTGCTCCTTTTGACTACTGTGTATCAATCAGATACTCAGTAAATACAAGTGGAAAACAAGTGCAAATTTCATCCTTAAAAAAATAAAAAATAAATAAAAATAGCTTCTGAAGTAGCTGGAGAGTTGGCTGACTGGTTGTGAGCACTAAACTGCTCTTATAGAGGATGTAGCTTTAGTTCTCAGTGCCCACATGGCAACTCACAATTGCTTATAACACTTGTTGCCAAAGATCTAACACTTGCCCTGACTCCTGCGTAGATATGGTGATATAGAATCACTCATACTCATACACATATGCATAAATTTAAAAACTTCCAAAAGCCATCTGTGCTACTGAAGAGGTGGTTCAGCAGTTAAGAGCAATACCTAAGCCCAGGTTTCATCCCCCGCACCCACACAGCAGCTCAGAACTGTCTAAAACTCATGCTCTGGAAGATCTTATACCCTCTTCTGTTCTCCTCAGAGACCTCCCCCCAATGCCTGTACCCATGAATTACAATTTTAAAGAATATTTTAAAAAGCAAACCGGACTCTCTGAATGTGGCTGACGGTGGAGGAGGACTGAGAAACCAAGGACAATGGCAATGAACATGAACTCTACAGCATGGGCGGGCTCACTGTGAGCCTTGTCAGTTTGGTTGCTCACCTTCCTGGACTTAGGGGGAGCTGGGAGGACCTTGAACTTAACATAGTGAAGGGAACCCTGATGGCTCTTTGGCTTGGAGAGGGAGGGAGTGGGGGTATGGGTGGAAGGGAGGGGAGGGAAGGAGGAGGAGGAGGGGAGGAGATGGAAATCTTTAATAAAAAAATGAGAAAACAAAAGAAAAAAAAGGAAATAGTATCAGTATTCCCAGCACCCTGGAGGTGGAGGCAGGAAGAGAGCCAGTCAGAGGCCAGCTTGGGTTTTCAGAATACATTGTCTCCAAACAAAACTCCACTCTATTTACTCAGGAGTCTGTAACAAAGTAATTTTTTTTGAGCAAAGTTTGCTCACTTGTTTTACATTTCCTGCAAATGTGTGAACGTATAGGACTGACAGAGGTTTGAGAACAGAATCACAACTTGTATGATGTCTATATAAACTGATAGAGCTATCGTGACTTGCACAAAACAAAAATCAAATATGAGGAGCATTGTTTGCAAGTCATTTGTGGTTTTTGTTTCACTTTTATATTTCCCAATTTTTTTTACTGTGCTTCCTGAATTATTTTATTAGTGAAAATAAATAGCATAAGAATTTGTCAGAATCTTTCTCTGTGTAATCTAAGTTTGAAAGCTTACATTTATACCAATTGGTGTGGGTAGACTCCCACAGACTAGTGGGAGTACCACCTCCCCCACTCCTAGCTTTGCTCAGTTTCCTGGACTTATTTGTGTATTTGAGGCTTCGTAAGCTTTTCCTGCCCAATTTGGCATGTCCCAAAAACATGCACGCAAGTAACATTATGCATACTGAACAGGTTCTATTTAGGGATATCTATGTACAAACGTCTATGCCTCTTACAGCAATTAGCGAATAGTGAGAGCGGCCATGGATTTGAAGGAGAGCAGGGAGTAGTCAAGGGTTCTCGGGGAGGAAAGGGAAGGAAGAAATGTTCGAATTCTAATATAATCTCAAAAGGTTTTTTTTAAGTCTGTTTATAGCTAATGTTTCTGTTGTGTACAAAGATTCAGCATTAATGCACATATTTCCTATTAAGTCTTAATAACCATTAGGTTTGTGTCTTTCTGATTTTATACAAAGAGTATGTGAAACAAAAAGAAGAATACTTAAGAAATGTACAAATTTTTCACTGTTATAGGCCATACTTGAACTCATCCCTTCTAAGTGTAGAATTCAAACTGTAAGGGATGTGATTATACTGTATTAGTTTATAATTTGTGTTTGAATGTGTGGGAGATACAGAGACAGAGACTAAGAGATAGAAATAACTACTTATTTTTTTGGTTTTTCGAGACAGGGTTTCTCTGTGGCTTTGGAGCCTGTCCTGGAACTAGCTCTGTAGACCAGGCTGGTCTCGAACTCACAGAGATCCGCCTGCCTCTGCCTCCCGAGTGCTGGGATTAAAGGCGTGCACCACCATCGCCTGGCCATAACTACTTATTTTTATAGTTTTTCTTTATTCCTTGAAATTTTCATTTAAGTACATAACGAATCTGAATTATATTTGCTGCTTTCAATCTGTCCCACTCCACCTGTCTCCAGACCACCAGACCATATCCTCTATGTCCTTTTAAAATATTTTTATTAACTAAATTAGTGTTGCCTATAGCAGCATCAGGGTGAGGTCATCTACTAGACCATGAGCAACCTACCAGTGGACAATCACTCTTTCTCCCCCAGTAACCATCAACTGCCAAAAACTCCATAAATGGGGTTGAATTGTGGGTTGCATATAGTGTAAATTCTAGTTGGTCTTAATAATAAATTTTAAAAAACAGAGTCCGATATTGGGGATGAAAACTGAAAGATCAAAGAAGCAAAGAAATCAGCCACTAGTTCTTACCTCTACCAAATCCTCAGAATCAAGTGTACAAGATCCCGTCTCTAAAAATCCTTAGACTAAATGTCCCGTCTCCTCCCATCTTCTATTTCTCTCTGCTAAGTCCTATCCTTGTTGACAGAGTTCTCTGTCCTACCCGGTCCTGCAGCCATTCAGTTTCGAAGAAATAGACAGAGGCCTACATTAATTATAAACTGATTGGCCTATTAGCTCAGGCTTCTTATTAACTCTTAGAATTTATAGTAGCCCATAATTCTTGTCGGTGTTAGCCATGTGGCCTGGTACCTTTTTCGGCAAGGCAGTCACATCTTGCTTCCTCTGTGTCTGAGTGAGAAATGTAGACTGAAACTTCCCTCTTCTCAGAATTCTTGTTGCCCTGCCTATACTTCCTGCCTGGTTGCCCCGCCTATACTTCCCTACCTGGCTACCGGCCAATCAGCGTTTATTTAAAATACAAGTGATGGTGTAGAGACCATTGTCCCACACTGTATCCGTTACTGTCTCTACCTCCCTCATGCTGGGATTAAAAGCATATGACTCCCAAGTACTGTGATTAAAGGTGTGAACCACCAGTATCTGGCTCTGATTCTCTTTTAGACTGATTCAATCTCATGTAGCCCAAGGTGGCTTTGAAATCACTGACATCCATCTGAATGCTGGGTTTAAAGATGTGTACCACCACTGACTGGTCTCTATGAGTAGCTAGGGTGGCTAGCTCTGCACTCTGATCTTCAGGCAAGCTTTATTATTAAAGCACAAACAAAATATCACTACAGTTGCCTCTACCCTATCCATGCAAAGAGTACCATTTAAAGAAATGATAATGTCATATCTTAAAAGATGTTTATAAAAAGAAATTTTATGATCATAAATATCAATGAACTTTTATAAAGGAAAAGATGTTCTTTGGCAGATTTAAGGCAATTTCAATATTTTGATTGGTTTTTGCCCATTTTATGTCTAATTAAAATTAACTTCGGCACGTTCTTGTTTACATGGGGAACTTATTTCTATGTACCAAGTATGCCAATGTGGGGTATTTGGGGGTATATTTCTCACCATTCATGGGGCATACTCCCTAGTGAGTGTAATCACATCAGAGTCTCTCTCTATGCAATTACAATCCATTATCTATTTTAATTTTACAACAAATATTTTCCAAGTGGAATGGTTCCTATTACTGGAGGTTAAACTATAATTTGAGTTTATCTGCTTCCAACTAAAATAAGCTCAGCAGTACACTGCCTTTGTGATACTATTAAACATTGTGAAATTGTCTCTCCTATTGGTTTTATGCACAGAGAAAACCATTCATTTCAAAGTGCAGAAGAAATGAATTTTATATCTATTATTTGAGTATAAAAGAGAGGGGGGATGCATAATAGATTTATATATGACACAAATGTATCCAGCGGAAGAATGGATGGCTGAGACGTGCTCTAACCAGAAAAGGGAAATCATTCTGAGCAAGACATATAATGATTTGTCCCCTGAAGATGTAGCATTGAAAAAGGAGCCGCCTTCCAATTTTCCAATTTATTCAATTGCTCATTTCTAGAAGAAATAATTCTTGTCCTACTGGCCATTTAAAAAGATTTCATTTCAGCATTCTTTCTTGCGAGTCAGTTTTCTTTAAACAATATGAAATATTACACTACTTATAATTTTCCAACCAGGAACAAATGCCATCAAAAACTTTTACATTGTTTTGCTTTCTTTATTTCAATTTTGGTTTAACATTTATTTGGGTAGCAGAATCTAAAGTTCTTTTGGTTTTTGAGAGATTCGTGCTAGAAGTTCTGTGGAAGAAATTGAGTTTTTTTCTATTTTTCCTATAAAATAAGCAAAATTCCATACTTTCTAGTTTTAAAATTCTGTCAGTTTATATGCCTATCAATATTTTGGAGCAAAGATCCTTTCTGCATAACCATATGTTGGAATTTTCAGAGAAAAATATTTTGATTTTGGACCCATCACAGTCTTTACTCATAAAGTTTGTAGCTGAAATGTTCTGTCACTAGAACATTCTTAAAACCTGATTCTCCCACCATTCCATTTTGCTACTATTTTGCTTTAACATTCCTTTGAACGGTGTTGTTTTTCTTTTTCTTCCTACCTTTCACTTCCTATATCATATTTATCCCAATTTTCCCTTTTGTGTTCATAATTGCTCAGTTTCCTTTTAAACTAGTCTGAGATGATTTGTGCATGTTCATTCTATTTCTCAAACCTACTTTTATTTTTGGGCATATGAATACACTTTATTAGACCTACCATTTCTAGAATTTTGTTAAGCTGTTTCTGGCTGAGGCTTCCTCGTCCTACAGTACAGATTATTGTATATATACATATACATATACATACACACACACACACACACACACACACACACACACACACACACACACATATATATATGAATGATGTGGCTGTTTGCACCATGGTACCTACAACCTATAATCAAAAGAAAAGCAATTCTTTTGTGTCTTTGTTGTTTTTTTTTTGTTTGTTTGTTTTGTTTTTCGAGACAGGGTTTCCCTGTAGTTTCTAGAGCCTGTCCTGGAACTAGCTCTTGTAGACCAGGCTGGCCTCGAACTCAGAGATCCGCCTGCCTCTGCCTCCCGAGTGCTGGGATTAAAGGCGTGCGCCACCACCCCCCGGCCCCTTTGTTGTTTCTTTAAAGAGGATTTAATTACTAATCTTACTATAGGAGTTATACTATATATCTACATATATATAATTATATTTTCTTATCAGCATATGTGAAATGAAGCTTTTTAAAAAAAATTCTGTATTTTTCTAGATGTTTTGTTTTCTTTGTTTGTTTGAGGTTTTTGGTTTTGGAAATCTTTTGCCAGTTTATAATTTTCCTAGGCAACAAGGCATGGATTTTCACAGAAACCTTCCATTTATTCAACAATATGCACTTGTAAAACTAACAATTTGAATACTGGTACATATGGTAGTCTATGAACGTCCTCATTTAATATGAGATCAATATTCATACTGAGGGGCTCCAAACACTAGGGAATATAGAAGTTAGGATGTTCTTACTTCTGTATGAGCTGTAAAAACCATCTGGAATGTAAATTCATGCATCAAAACACATGATTTTATATATATGAGTGTGTGTGTGTATCCTTTAATCTTAGTGTAATCTCTATACATTTTATTGAGATTAATCAAATATTTTCTTCTCAAGAAAGTATAAACTATAAACAAAATTGATATTATTTTCCTGAGTCACACAGTAATTTTAAACATGCATTGCTACATGTAAAAAATATTAATTAATAATCAAGACAGATCATTTCAAGTTCTGTGGATTTTTTTAAAGAAAACTTTTTAAAATAGGCATGTCCTTATTTACATTTATGTATTCTGGCTAAAATATTATAGCATTTTGTATGCACTTTATTTTGAGAATGATATTTAGTCAGTAAGAAAGCTTTATGATAAACCATAGAAAAGTCAAGGGAAGAAAAATATCACAATCATGCTCTTCCTGAGCCTGCTCAGTAGCCAGGATGAACCATAATATGGCTTTTTTTCTCGTCACCATTTATTAACTTCATTTAAACTACTACAAATACTCAGTTATGATACCAACTCACTTTTAAAACATTCCAAAAAGAATCCGTTTTCATAGATACTCTGACCTGCATGAATTTTATTTTCATCTTGGTGAAGAAATAAATACCGTGGAGCACACTGGACCAACACTAGATAAGAGAGGAGCATCACCTGTGACATCAGTTAGCGGAGGACAAGACGAGAACGTCAAGCGAGGTTCAGCCAAGACAGTTCTCAGAGGTGCCCACATCTTGCATTTTATTTAGAATTATGTCAAAGTCTAGTCAGATTAAGATGTAAGATCCAGAGCATCTGGCCTAGGCAATCCTCCATAAATATTGTTTCTTTCAACTAGAATTTTCATAAGGATTAGATAGCAAAGAGTACAGGTTCCTACTCTTTGGTGAGAATCTGAGGTTCAGCTACTTGAAGCAGCTTATATGGATTATCTGGGAATGCTATGGCATTAGTAAGATATCTTAAATTAAGTTGCTTACACAAAACACTTGTCTGACGAGATGGTCCCCAGTCTCATCGAATCATGGGGATAGGTTTAGAAAGGCTGAATGGGGAGGTGGAACATCTTTTACCAAAACATTTTAGAATTCATTCCCAAGTAGCTGATTAGGAATGTAAGGTCTTGACATTTATCTCTGTAATAGGATCTTTAGCTCCTCATAGGGTGGGACTTGTTTGGGTTGTGGTACAGAAAATCTAGGGATTTGTGTAACCAAACATTTATGAGCTAATTTCTACAAGTAAAACAAAAAGTGCCACAGTAAAGAGGAGTAGACGATAATACACACCAGTAGCTGGGACGCATTCAGGTCCCTTCCTTTTGGATAAACTACTGGATGGATTAATGAATGAATTAATGAACAAATGACATAGCTATAAATTTCTCTTGTCTATCAACTTGTAAATTAATTTTTTACACGTTACTACTGTTTGGTGCTTTTTTCAGTAGTAAAGATTTTAAAATGTAGAACTGAGTATTTTGGTACATTATGTAAGTTGCACTACTATTGTGGTATTTTATTATGTTTTCATCAATATTCTGGTTTATTTATAATAATAAACTAACAATAATAATTATTATAATTTCAGAATAAGTCAATTCAACTTAGATAAAAACTTTGAACCGAGAGGCAAGCAAGTCGACAAATAGTAAAATCCTCATTCATTCCTCTGACTCCACAGTATTAACCTCAACTAGACTGCTTATAGCCCTTGTCATTTTTCTGAAGTCTTAGACCATTGAGCATCAAGGTCTGCAGGTATTAGTATGAAATACCCCTCCCAGGCTCATGTACCTGAGGACTTGGTCATTGGGCAGTGGTACTGTTCTAGGAGCAACCTTTAAGAAGTTTATCCTTTAGAGAGGAGGTGGGTCCTGCAGGCGAATCTTGAGTTCTTATAGATTTATTCTACTTGTTTCCAGTGTTTGATCCCTGCCCTGCCTGGCTATAAGGAGATGAGCAGAATTATGTCCGTGCTACCCCTGCCTTATAGCCACTTTATCATCATCTTTTTCCTTCCATGGCAGGCCATGTCATTGCTCCCCAAACTGGGTATCCACACGTTAATTTTCAAGCATTTTATCATGCATATCAGAAAAGTCAGTAGTATAGAAAATTGGTACCATTGGTGGGTTGTTGCTCTGACAATATGTTACTTATTTTTGGAACTGCTCTGGGTATGGAATGGTATAAAACTATTTGTAACTATAAGAAAACAATTCTTTAAGCCGGGCGGTGGTGGCGCACGCCTTTAATCCCAGCACTCGGGAGGCAGAGGCAGGCGGATCTCTGAGTTCGAGGCCAGCCTGGTCTACAAGAGCTAGTTCCAGGACAGGTTCTAGAAACTACAGGGAAACCCTGCCTCGAAAAAAAAAAAAAAAGAAAGAAAGAAAGAAAACAATTCTTTAGAGAGGCATAAGTTTAATTTGCCATTCTACTGGAAGTTCAGAAGACCATGATTCCCAGAGATATTCAGATAGTAGTGACTATGTTTTTGAGGTTTGGGGGAAGGAAAAGGAGAATTCGAATGGGAATTGAGTTAGAGTCCACTCGTGTTATGCTTTGTAAAAGACCTGTAAGGATTGGGTTGTGGGGTGGATGGGAGAAGAGAGTACTGAAAGAGATGACTTGATAGGGGGCTGCACTGGGGGTCAGGAAGAAACCTTATGAAAAGGAAACTCCCATGAATCTACAAGGATGAGCCCAACTAAGATTCCTAGCAAGAGTGGATAAAAGCATGAACAGGCCATCTCTGGAGTCATATTGGTAACTACCCCAACCGTCATCTGTGAGCATGTGAACAGATGCAAAGACACATAGCCAAGCACCAGGCAGACCTGGGGAAGCCTGCTGAGGACAAGAGGAAGGACTATAAGAGCCAGCTGGGTCAGGGTCATCAAAAGGGCACCCACAGATGTAACTGGTCTGCTCATGGGAGTCCACAGACTGATCCAATGGCTATGGGGTCTGCATGGGATCAGCCTACGCCCGCAGCATATGTGTGACAGTTGTGTGGCTTGTTCTGTTTGTGGGACTACTGGCAGTGGAAGTTGGGCCTGTTGATAATGCTTTGGCTGGCTTTTGGGAACCTATTCCTCATATGGGATTGCCTTTCCCAGACTTAATACAAGGAGAGGAGCTTAGTCCTACCTCAACTTGATATGCCATACTTTCCTGGCAGTCATGGGAGGTTTGCCTCTTTTTGAACAGAGGATTGGGGAGGGTGGGTGACAGACATAGGGGGAAGGGAATGGGAGGAGGAGAGAGGAGGTTATCTTAGGGTTGTAAAATAAGTGAAAAAAATTAATTGGTAAGAAATGTGTAGTAATAAAAAATAAAAAGAATATATAAATTTGAGTGAAGCTGAATTAAAAATTAAGAAACTAAGTAGTTTTAATAATAAATTTAAAGACTACATAACATTTTGAACGTTGCATGGTTTTTGTTTATTGTAAGCAGTAACATTTATTGTAGAAACTGATCAGTTCATTAAGACAAGAAGACTGATTGCAATTAAAGTTGTGGCCCATGCAGAAGGGCAGCTGAAGACAAAGACATTGGATAGCATAGTCAGAATATCTTGTAGGAAAACCAGAGACGAGGGAATAGTTTCCGGTTGTCAGCATGATAGCACACAGATGATTTTGCAACTATAGTTCAGATGTATAGACAGTGTCTCAAGCTTCAAGCAGACCTTGCCATTGTCCACAAGGAGTTGGGTTCTTCAGGCATACACAGAGGTTTGGACTCTGACAACATGAGCTAAAATGCATCCTTCATGTTTTAAATAGCTTTATGAGATGTTTTGTTAAAGTGATAATAACAACTGATGAGAAGGAATCTCCTATAGCTCCTTGTCTGACGTCATAGGACTTAGATAGCTTTGCCATCTCAGTTGTGTTGCAAGCAACACACATCTCTCTCTTGGCCTGGTTGTGCTTCCTGTATGCAGCTATCCTTGGTAGATATTCCATTGCTCTGGCATCTCTAACATCCTAAGGTCTCCAGTGTAATCCAGGCTTTGCTTTCATAGCTTCATGCAATGGTCCCTTTGGTCTCTATGCAGGGACTCTCCTGTAATGGTTAAGCATTACAGAAGAAATGTTAACTCCTCAGCAGTTTTTCTTAACTGATGAGGAATAATCCAAAACACTTATACTCCTATATACTCTATGAATCTCAATCAAAGCCACAAGGCTGATGTCGGCAAGTTCTACTCCCTTCTGGGGGATGAAACCTGGCCCCCTCCGTGAACTACATCTGCATAAACTTTGGTTTGTTGATGGTGTCCTTTGTTGAATACTCTCTCATTTGCTTTATGAGAAGAATTCTTTAGCCTTTCCTTCTTACAAGTTGGAAGCTTTGCTGGGAAGTGACCTGCTCTGCGGCATCACTCCCTGTATTCCAATTTCAGTCATGCCTTCCTTTAAACTTTTTATCTCGGAGCACAAGAATTGGCTCCAACATTAAATATCATTAAATAGCCTGGTGGTCTTATTCTCCTAAAATTCTACATTTTTCGCCTCCACTTGCTTATTTTCTACATAATTCTTTGTAAGTGTGATGACTAATAACTATGAAATAGAGCCAACATTTTAGTATTTTGAAAAGTACTCTGCCAATGAAATTAGTCCTAAGCTCTTTAACAGCTTTTTAGGACAAGGACAAAACCAGCCATATTCTTTGCTCAAGTTTCATTAGAACAGTTGTTAACAGAGTTCCCTTCAGAACCTCTCGAGCTGGGTCTCTACAGTTCACATTACTCTTAACACCTCTGCTTTCTGAGCTCCTATTAGAAAGCACATTAAGCACTGTTTTCAGTATACAACGGTTTTCATAATTCCAAAGTCCTTAAGTCGTTCATATTTCTTCAAAAAACAGACTAATAAAGCTTTCTCACAGGGATATCCCACTCCTGGTATCAACTTCTCCATGATTCAAATCAGGAGAGATGAACAAATCTGGTTTAAGGAAAGCTGTTCACAGTAATTATTAATTGTAGATTCTGTTGTGTTTTTTAATAAAACAACATAATTACAATTTCTGTTTCTGTTTCCTATGTTCCAGAGATGCAAAATTAAGATAAGTGAACAGTCAAGAATATACTATGGCTTATAACCTCAAGAGAACATCAAGCTATCTAGGTGCTCATAAGCAGTGACTACTATTGGCATCATTAAAAAAAAGCTACATTTCCATTCATGTTAAACAGTTGAAAATTAATATTACATTTAATGAGTAAAATTGTGTCTTTCTAAGAGTTACTACAGTGGTATGTATATCTGCAACTCTGGACTGACTAAATTGTTAAAAGGTGAAATTTGTTTTTATGTTTTTAGCATTGTCTTCCACTAGAGGCAGTGTGATAAATTAGATGTAAAGAGGCTTTTCTTTATGTATAACTTTAAAAATGAGACTGAAAGACAAGTAAAAATATGCAGATTATTTAACATTTTAATTTAGCTTTAATTATGACATAGAGAAAAGTCATTTTAAGGGAATAGCGCTTAACTAATTTAAGAAAATTGCAATATGGTGGACCTGGTAACTCACTCTCTATGAAGTGCTTGTCATTGACATCTTGTTACTGTGACTTATTATGTATCAATAGGCAAGAGAACTTTCAGACTTAATTATGTCATTATGAAGACCATCTGAAATAATCAGTTGTCCAGAGTTTCATCTGATGAACATCGGTTTTGTGTAAACTTGGAATCACAAAATAATTTTTTTCAATATGTTCTATATGATCAGTATTTTTCAATATGTCCAAAAGATGACAAAAAGATGTATATTAAGAGAGGTATATTAAAAAGAAATTAAAAATGTTAAAGTTTTAAAATTACCTTCTAATTTTATAAATATGTTCTAAACACACTATGTTTATGAACTGAAATAAAGTCTGTTTTGGATTGAGGGCATAGTTCAACAGTAAAATGTAAGCATAATTTAACCAAGATCTTGGATTCAATGCCCAGGGAATGATCGGTTCCCTGGTCTAGTAACTGATGATCGATTTAACGTGGAAGAAGAGAGAATTGCTTGAAACCAAATAATTTAAAGTCAGATCTAGTTTACCTTTATCTGGCTGTAATAATCATTCCTAATTTTTCCATGACTATGATTAAGTGCTCCTTGGCTTTTGTGACGAGAGGTCACTTTTGCTATTCAGAAATAAGCAGCTATGTTTATGGCTGCATAAAAAAGTTTCTTGGTTTCTTTCTTTTTTAAAAAAAATGGAATCAATTTATGTGAAATTCCAAGCAGAATCCTGCTGCTGTGTGTTGCTAAAGATATACATAATGGTGATGTAAGTAATTGTTAAATATTTTTTGAAGCTCATGCATGGTTTGAAAACTTGAAATATGACATTGTCCTTCAATTTTCTTACTTTTTTGGCAAGATTTTAAGATAAAGTATCTTGAATTATTTTGCAATAAAAAGAAATGTCCTAAGGAATCATTACATAGCAAGTGAGAATTAATCCACTGTAGATGTTTAAATCTTGTGATAACGTTGTATCTCAGGTTTAAGTAAAATAATACTTACTTGGCCTAACCTCAGAAAGGTGATTATGTATTCATTTAAAATGATGCCGAAAATACTACTTCCAGTGAAGTAGCTCCCAAACTGACACCTCTTAACGCCCACAAAAATAACATTTAAAACATTTTGAATGACTGGTAAAGAGTGATTTCTAAGAAAATTAGCAAGTATCATTTTCAATGCAAGTTTTCATTTTAACTAATTATTATGATGGATTTTTAAATTCAATGTGGGTTTTAAAATTGAGTTTTATTGTTGAAGGAATAATACATGCCAAATACAACATTTGCTTTATTGTGTTTATTTCTTAGGTTAGTAGAAACTGTGTGTGTGTGTGTGTGTGTGTGTGTGTGTGTGTGTGTGTGTGTGTTGTGCCCACGCGTGCGTGCGTGCATGTATGTGTGTGTTGTATGGAGAGAACAAGAGAAGGGGATAGGGAATGGATTAAAATTTTATGCTCAAATTTTAACTGGCTAGAGTTTTCCTTTCCACCTAAACTACTAGGTTTTCTCTTTTTAAGTACTTAATTTATTCCATTAATAAAGGAATATTTATGCTCTTAATTACTTAAAATGGTGATGATCACAGTAGACTTTATGGATTCAAGTGGACAATATTTAGGTTTTTATGAAAGGGGATCCTGTGTGTGTTTACATGGGTATATAGTTCCAGTGTAACTATAGACTTTATGTTTGTTTTTATTTGTAGATATGAAAAGTGTTGCTTATGTTTAAAGCATGAATACTTAGCATGGATGCAGAACTCTCTGTGAAGAATCACACTGATATTCCGTTTCTCTGAAGTCTTATTTGTATAGCAGCTATATGCTCAGACATGGAGAATATAAGAAGTGAAGTAGCCTGAAAAGTATCACATGATGGCACTGTTTCCATTTCCACATCTCGTATTATGAAATAGAGCCATAATAAACTGGTATTGAGAAAGGTGTAATGCCAGTGTGTTTTGTGTAATTTCTGTAGAATAAAAATCTGAACACTGAGGTTTTTAATATTAGTACTTAGGTGGATTCAAAGGTTTTTCAGAAGGTATTTTATGAAAGTTTACATATTTGTTTCTAGGAAACAATTTATTTATAGTGCTAAACATTTTGACCTAACAGAAAACAGTCTAATAATACTTGAGTTGCTTCATGAATTAGTTTCTAAAATAGCAAATTATATTTCATAGTACAGTTTTATCTTTGAAGGAAATATTTCTGTATTACTTGTGAGATTTTATTTGTGACAGACACAGCAGTAGTTCTGAGGGGTTTGAGCACAGCCTATAAACACAGTTAACTTGAAGGAAGGCTGTGGGGGCCAGTGGGTGAAGAGCTGAAGTGTATCTTAAAAGTGAACAAAATTCAAGTGTGGCCAACTGGATAGTCAAAGGGTTCATTAACTTCAGGAATGTGGGTGTGAAAAGGTTCGTGATTTTAAATACCTTCATGTATTACAGTAAACAATCTCTCCCAAACAATAAGCATGACAAAATGGTGTGGAGTGGGATTCGCGTCTCCAGGGTGGAAGTACAAACATTTTCATTCAAAAGAGGGAAATAAAGTCGCTTAAAAGGTGATGCTCATTTCTGAACTGTAGCATAGACGGATGCGCGTGTCTGAAGGCAAGAAAATCATCGTTGTTTCTCAAAAGTTTTGTTGTGGTAATGAATACACAACAGCAGATTCGATGCATCTTCCCAGTGGCTAGAATGTGGTAAAAGATAACAAAACCCCAGTTTGGAGCTTCAAGAATCTACAGTCCGAAATTAGGTAGGCAGCAAGTGTGTGCATTGGCAATATCATAAGATGATGCCATTTCACGGTATTTTTGAAGTATAGTATTTTTGTCATTTCCTAGTATGTCTTTATATCAGAAGAAGTCTTTGTTCCAGTTTTGATTTTAGTTTTCTTTCTTAATTTGACCCAGGAAAAGCATGTATTTGGCAGTTGTGTAATAGTCATCCTTTTTTTTTAAAAAAAAAAAAAGAAAAGTGTGAAATCATTAGATGTACATAAACAAATTACAATGATTTATCTGAAGAAAACATTCAGAACTGTAATGATAAAAGCCAGGCATAAGCCTCACTACACCTGTAATCTCAGAAGAAACAGATCAAAGCAGAGGAGTGCTTTTGAAAGAGTTACCAGGTATTTTTTATGGATACTTTCACCTCTGAGTTTAAACAGGCATTTCTCGCTATGGAAATAACAAACACATTGTCTTGGCCATCCTCTCTGAAAGAAGGGTTTCTCATACCTCAGAGCTTCCAGCAGCCTTGCCTGTTGTACCACTTCTTTGAGGGAAGTGGCAGTTTGCATAATGCTTTCCATATAGGAGAGAATTTTCAGTTTTGATATTGAGGGAATTGTTGAGAAATTGCTTAATGGTATATTGACAAAAATAATCATAAATATGTGCAGCCGAAGAGAAAATACACCTTCTAAGGTCTCTTCATTTGTCTTAATGTGAGAAGAGAGAAAGCCCAGAAGCTGAAATAGGAGCTTTCAGTGTTCACTGTGTTTCGCCATGCAAATTACTTGCAATTTCCAAATGCCAGTGTTACTTTCAGGACAAATTTCACACAAAAGGAATTCAGTGATTATTCACCCAGTTTAATTAATTCAATTAAATAAGTCTGATGCTGTCAGGTGTTCTTTTAATAATTGAATCAACATGCAGATGCATAATAAGCATAAAAGCGTTTCTATGGCTGCAGTTAATTTAGATCCCAAAGAATCTGCTATTCCTCTACATTTGATATAGATTATTCTATAATATTTCAGTAATGGGTTGCACAAAGGCTGGCTTTTAATTCTTTGCTTTCTCGAATGTCTTTATATATATAATGGTTTAAAACAGAAGGTGTTCAAGACAGGGTGACCTTTTTTCCATTACCATGGTTCCTGTCATTAATGCATTATAATTTTCTTTAGAAGTCTGGAAAAAAAATGTGTATGTGTGCAATATATAGCAGGTAGGAATCAAAGCACGGTGGTGAAAGTTTAGAATTGTCCGCTATTACTTTTGCAGGAAAAGAGTCATGGGACATATTTTATTGTTCTCAGAATATATTTATTTTTGGTACTATGAGTGATCAAACTGATGTTCCATATTATTGTTAATGGAAAGTGTGGGCTTTATATATTCATCCTCTATATAATAGCCAAAAAATGATATGAAATATAACTACATTTAAATGAAAGAAGAAACCAGTTTTTAATTTTGATTTTTGCATAAAGGCAACCTCATATACAGCACTAAATTGTTAAATAATATTAGTAGGTGGATCAAAAGAGACTGGGGTAAATGATTTACTCCAAGTTCTCAGCAGTGCTTGATGTCATAATTATTGTAAATATTAATTGCTGTGCTAAAATTGTAAGCAAGCCGATTTTGTATTAGATGAAAAATGAAAATAGACTGTGTACTGGTAAATAGATAATCATACAAAAGTAATTGGGGTTTTAAAACCCCAATCTATTCTGCCAGCATGAGCTCGTTTGCATGTTAATCACAAGAGTGATTTCCTTCTTCACGAGGAAGTCCACACACTTTCAAACCCACTTTTAATTGCATTTAAAATGATTCAGGTTTGTAACATTAGAAATGAAGGCGTATCTGTGTCAAATTAATAAAAATGTCCCTGAAAATCTTTATAGACTATTAATACTCAAATATTTTAAGGACTCCTATTTTTAATTGGAATATGTAGAGGCCCATTATATATTTTGAGTGTTATTAATGATAGCATAGCTATGGGACAATGTGCCAATTTGAAAAGACAGATCACATAAAATGTGGAGTGTTTTATTACACTTCAATTATGCAGAACTTTCCCTAATTTTAATATGAGAGTATTTACACTAAAACTTAATTTTAAATATTTATAATAAAATATGAGTTAATAATAATATAATATTGCAGTATTGTATAGATGACTACTTAGTTTTGTAAATTCTTAGATGATTTCATTGTTTAATTTTCTTAAGTATATACACTAAACATTAAATTTTACCAGCAATAATCGACTTAATATAATAAATTGATCCTCAAAGTTGTTTAGCTGCTGTCAACTGTGTCTATTTTTAATATCCACAAAACATTTTGTTGCTGATAGCACAATCCATAACTTCTGTTTAAACTTCTGTTTAAAGAGGTAAGAAAATGTGTGAAATAAAGAACTACGTTTTAAATTTTTTAAAGTCACCAGTCCTGTATGTTTACAGAGAACTAAGTATATGAAATATTAGTGTTCCTATGTAAATTTCCCTAAGAATTTTGAAATATGGATGTCATCATTAAAGGTAAATTATGTATTTACAAAAAAAAAAAAAACCGGAAAAGTAATCTTGAATTTTGGCAAATTTGAGAAAAGTAGCATCTTACTGATAAGAATGTAAAGCAAAATTTTATTAAAGTTGTTTGTTCCCATATATACACATAAGCACGTGTGTTTATGTGCATATTTGAAGAAAAGTTTCTGATTCACAGTTTAAGAGAGTGCGTGTGCTTTTAACTCCCTATGCTCATTCTAATAGAAATGAACGAGATGATGTTTCCATAGCACAGCTTGAGGTATCTGGAGATTAAAACCACCAAACATGCCTAGTAAATTTTTCATGGGGAGGGTCCACTAGGGATAATAAGCCAATACATCTTGTCCCATATTCCAGATGTTTTATGTAATTCTGCATCTTTCTAAACTAAATCATGTCTTTTCTGAGAATACACACACACACACACACACACACACACACACTCACACTATAGAGACTGGGATGAAAGGCCAGAGCTGTTGAAATGTTAATTTTACACTCTGCTGTTGAGGTCGGCTACCTTTTTGTGTTTTTTTTTTTTTTTTTTTCTTACTCCCAGAAGCTCAGCTCTGCTTCACTAATGTTGCGGTGCTCCTGTTGTTTGAAGTTTAGAAGCGCAGAGCATGATGTTGACCTAACAAAACCAAGTGCCACTTCGTACACAGCAGCATGATAGTACGGGCAGGTGGCACGGTGGCTCTGGGGATAAAGTCTCTGCCACCAGTAGTGGCAAGCTGAGACCCTGAGTTTCATACATACGACCCACATGGAGAGAGAAGCATCACACACACACACACACACACACACACACAGAGAGAGACACACACACACACACAGAGAGACATACACATGTGCCACAATTTATATAAATAAGATATAATAAAACATATAAAAAAGACTTACACTGTATTGAGACTATCATTAATATAATAAGGAAAACATACTGAGTTACGGTATGAACATGTTTGATTATTGGCAGAAATTATCCTCTTCTCTTCATACGCTTAGTTTCATATGCAGGTTTCTAAATTGCCGCAGTCTTCCATTATGGGTTCAAGAACCTTCCCAACACTTGCTTCACTGTTTCTGCGGAGTAGCTGGTTGCGCTCACTCCCTTTTTCAGATGTGGGACACCAAATATTGTGCCTCTCTGGTAAAGAACTGTGGTTCAGTGTGGGCGAGTTGTAGTTTTGAAACTTTTAGATTCTTTATTTCTGAGTTTGTACTTATGTGTGGGTCTGTGTTCACTTCTTTATTCCTTTTTTGTTTGTTGTTGATCATTAATGTAGTCCAAGCATGATGCTATGATGTTTATGCTGGCATTTGAGTTCACATGTGCATCCTTCATTGCAAGATGACACTTACGTCTTATGAAGGAAAAGAATATAATTCATTTAATTAATATGCTTTTATTTGGACTGAGGCTATGATTGAAAAAACCATTACTTTGATTCCATAAGGTTCAAGTTATTGTTCACTTTCAAGTTGTGAGGGGGTATGGTGCTACATACTGTGGTGACTGATTTGCTGGGATGGTGAACGTCCCTCTGTGTTGCACAGGTTTCTGGAGAAATTACGACTCATAGGCAATTCACAACATGTGCAATACACATTGAAGAACACAGAAAATAAGACAATTGTGGTATCTTCACAAGAAAATGTGCCCCAATGGATGATAGCTTTTCTTTGATTCTCCTCAGCCATTCATTTTAATGCTCACTGTGAGTTCTGTTAACTTTGGTCTTCAAAACCAAGTGTGTGTGTGTGTGTGTGTGTGTGTGTGTGTGTGTGTTTGTGTGTGTGTGTGCGTGTGCGCACACACACGCACACACACACATGCACATATGTGTATTCTTTGAAGTGGCTCTCTTGACTTGACATTCAATCTCTTTGTACAAATGTGCTTCCAGATGCCCTTCTATCTTTGCATGAAGTCAGAGCTGGAGACTTTTGTTAGCTCTGTGATTTGATTCTGTAGTCGGTAGCATTTGTTGACATAAGATTTTGAGGTTTACTGTTGATTCTGGTCACATTAATTTTGCAATTAGAACACTTTGTGATAGTTAAATTTATCCATCTTTTAGAAGACAACTGCTTTTTATATTATTGTATAGGCTTGCTTTTTTTCTCTACTTGAAGAAAAAAATGAGAATGTTCACTTCCTTAATAGTTTACTAGGCATTTTCTCGAATCTTTCCCCATTTTTCACTTTTATGGTTATGCTGTGACTGGTCAGCTGTCAGCCAACTCTGATTTTATAGTCTACCCATAAACTTATCCACCTGGCAGTGGCTTTGACTGAGTAGGGAATCACTGCCAAAGTCTACTGTTTTTTAAACTAGTTTGGATGCTGGATTTTAGAAATTTAGGTTGTATTTCCGAGCTGGGAATTAATCTCCTTTATGCTTCATTTTCAAGTTGGAAATAAGAAAAAGGAATGAGTAACTAAGTCCTTTGTGGCTGTAACAGTTGCTGCCAAAGATTTTACATAAGTGTGAGGTATTATTGCTCACCAATTCATTAAGTTTCCTGAGCTGTTATTGCTATTACTCATGTAACAGCAAAGAGTCATCTTGGTCTTGAAAGCAGTAACAACAAACTTCCAAGGTATATACTCCTTTTCCTTTCTAAAACTCATATTGATACATTTTATTAAGTTAAAAATACTATCTAGGCAATAATTAACTTAAAAGTATAATGTGTAGAATACTCATGATAATATTTTATAATTTCTAAGTACCTGGCATCATGAGTTGAAATCAGGTCTTGCTGTGTGCTATGAAATCATTCTAAACCCTGAACTGTACAAGCTCAACAAACATAAAAGCATCTTTGTTCGACCTACTTTTACTTATAAGAGCATCCTATTTTATCTTTATTCCTAAAATACAAGTTATTCTATTCATGGCATATTTTCTTATTTCATCTCATCATCATACTTTTAATAAACTTATTTAATTATGAAAATTTAAAAAGACTTCATTCATGTAAATATATAGAAATTTGATAAGCAACTATCAATTACTAGATTTAATTATATGCATATATTTATTATTGTTTGAGATATTGTATTAGTGTTACTGATATTATAAATTGCATTTTTCCTTTGTTTTTAATGTGTGAAGTGTGTATATCGGTGCAAGTGTACAGGGATGTGCATCTGAGTGCAGTGTCTCAGGAGTCCACAAGAGAGCAACAGGCACTCAGAAGCTGGAGTCAGAGGCACTGTAGCTGCTCACAGGAGGTGCTAGGAACTGAACTCCACTCCTCTGCAGTGGTAGGATGCGATTTTAACTTCTAGAGCATCTTTCCTCTGTAAGGGCAAGGTGGGATTTTTTGCTCCTGGGGTATCTTTCCAGGCCAAACAGTATTCCGTTTTAAGATTCTGGAAAACAATTGTAAAATTAACATAAGTTCTCCACTACAGAGAATGATTTGGATGTGAAATTGTGAAAAAGTACTTGTTTCTACTCAGTGTGACTTCTTTTCTGTTAAAGCTTGTTCAACTATGTGGTCTCCTGCCCTTACTATAGTTGACTTCCCTCTTCTTTCCCAACATTGAACAAAACCGGAAAAAAAAAATAAGTTTCCTGTGGTTATTTGATAAGGAATTTGGCAAATAATATTTTCTTAATTTTTGCATGTTATTTAGCAAAATAAACTGTTTAAATTTGCTACATTCTCATACAATCTGGGTAGAAAATGTTAAAAAATAGGAAAATGCTTAAAAATACTAACAATAAAATGGCTAACGTCAGAGAAAACTTAGTGTTACTCCAGCTTTGTCTCCATCTTCCCTGTTCTATTCCACTCTTTGGTGCTCTGTTATTTTCAAGAATTGCTTCAATCACTGCATTTCATCACCAGAACATTGGATGCCACTATTTATCTCCTTGCCACCGCCCTGGTCATATGAGTGAAAGTTTCACTCACAAAGGCGAAGAAACTAATGCCTAAACCTAGTTAGCGGAGGAGAGCTGAGCTGTTCCACTCCAGCTGTTTTGCTCACTTCTGTCCGCTCTGGGGTTCATTGATGAAATAAAACGGTAATAAGAGGAAGGGCAGGGAAAGGAAGGAAGGTAATAAAATGTGTGGGTTGAAAAGACACAAAGGCGAAGAAAGCAGTGGGAAATAAAATAAATAGATACAGAAAGTGATGAAAAATATGAGTCAGAGTTCAAACCACAGTATTAAATGCTTTACGTACCTGGCGATGACCATTGAGATGGCTCAGGGACTGGGTAAAGGCACAGACTCCCAAGAATGACAACCTGAATAGATTCCAGAGCCTGCATGCTGGGAGGGAAGAATTAGCTCCTGCAAAGTTATACACGCATACACAAACACACACACTCTTACAGACACATACAAACACACACATACATACACACAGACACATACACACAAATACACAGACATACACACACACCAAGATAATAAAGATAAAACATTACAAATTTCATATTTTAGGCTATATTGTAATGGTTAGTTAAATATAAAATAAATGTTTTATATCATGCCATATTGTGAAATTATCTCTCAGATAAGAAGATGTTCTTGAGGGGCTGGAATTATAGCTCAGACCTTAAGAGTACTTTCTACTCTTCCAGAGGTCCTGAGTTCAATTCCTGCAATCACATGTTGGCAACCAACCCTAATGAGATCTGGTGCCCTCATCTGGCCTGCAGGCATACATGCAAACAGAACATTGCATAGTTTTTCAAGACAGGGTTCCTCTGTCTCTTTGGAGCTTGTTCTGGAACTAGCTCTTGTAGACTAGGCTGGCCTCAAACTCACAGAATTCTGCCTGCCTCTGCCTCCAAAGTGCTGGTATTAAAGGCATGTACCACCATTGCCCTGCCAAAATAAATAAATCTTAAAAGAAAAACTATCCAAGACAAAAAGAGGTTCTTGATTAAACAGTGACATCTAATTTGCCATAAATGTACTTCATCAAGAAACCTGCATGACTCTATTACTTTATTTAAGTACTTGCTCATTGTCATCTATACTATTGCCTGGCTCTTTAAAAACACAATAAGCTGTTTCTCATTCCTTCCATCCAGCTTACTCCACTGCAACTACTGACTCTGCAATAATTCTTTATTATGTATTTACATATGTTATTTGTTTTCTGCCTGCTCCCTAGAATGTAAAACATATTTGATCATAGATTTTTTTTAACTTAATATTCCTTCATCTACTTCAGTAGACTATAAACTTAGGAAAACTCGTCTTTTGCGTTCATTGATACACTCAATGTGTTGAACGTTATCTGTTAGGAGTCTCATGAAATAGTTCTTTATCCAAATCAGTGTCTGGGATCCAATGTATAGCATGATATAAAGTAACTCTAAGACATGGATGCATGCATGACGTACTGTCATAATGTTAACCCTTTGATTTTTGGTTCTGGCTTTGTGATGCCCTTTGAATATCTCCATAATGATGACAGAAGTTGATATTAGTGAAACACACTTTTAAAAAGACTGATTGTTGTGAACCATCAAATCACAAAGATATTTACATCAGCACAGAAATCCAAGGCACGGAGAAAACTCATAGTTTCCCTATTAGATGCCTACGTATATTTTGGATGACAGCATTTATACAAGTCTTCATTGTCGCATTCCTATATTGTTTTAGTGCGATGTGCACTGTTACAGTAAGTCAGTGTTCCAAATGTAATCTAGGGTTTAGTGCCAGGTGGCATGCCTGAGACACATAAAGTTTTTATGGATAACAGATGTAGAGAAATGTAAGGCTGCCTTGGATTTTCTGTAGATATAGTTTCTTAAAAGAAATACTGAGTAGTTATTCTGTTAGCCAGTGTCAAGATAATGAAATTCTTCCCTATGTATTGCTTTCAAATCCCTGTTGGACCCATGTGAACTGTATATTTTTTTAAGTGGGGTTAAAATAAAAATAGTCAACTATAGAATTTATTTTATGTTAAAGCATCCAAAATAATCTAATGAGCCTTCGTGCTTATTAAAATACTAAACTGGACATTCTTTTAAGCTCAGGTTTCCCACTTTTCTATAATTATCTGTATGATTATAAAATGCTACATTTTAAAATCTTATGTAAAAGAGAAAATAGAAATGTAAATGGTTGAATTTGTTTTATAGTGGAAAGAATATTGTTGTGAAGAAAAATGTAAAGTATTGATTTAATTATATTTTTCTTTTCCAAAAATTCTAAAAAGACATGTTTTTACAGCTATTGTCATTGGTGAAAAAAGCTGTTGCAATGTGGTCTTCTGAATATATCATTTAAAATTAATAATAGCAAGTTGGATGTGTCTGAAATTAGAAATTATTTTACCTTATTAAATAGGCAGGTGTCATACGTGGCATTAGCAAAACCACATTATGATTTCCATAGCTTCATAGTATGGTGGCTGATCTTGTAATGCTCTATTTTGTCTTTGGTTATTTACTGTTACTTTGTATACATTCTGTGACGGTATCATCTACAAATGGTCTCCCCGCCACCAGCTTCTTTTAAGGTAGTACACAACAGTATGTGTCAATGGCTGCCGCCTCTGTGATGGCATGCCTTCATACTTGCTCCGTCTTTTACTGGCAATAATTTTTGATTTCTGTTCATGTTCTGAATTTCTCCAGTGTTCCTAGACAAACTGTTGAAATACATACTTCATGTGCTCTCATGGTGCTGCCTGCACTTCATTAATGACTGATTCTGTGTAGGGCTTGGGGAGGGAAATATTTTTCTTATGACACTACCCAAAATGATTGCAGTACACCAGCTGCAGAAACCACAAGCCATCTGATTTTGTGGGTTTAAGGGTGTGAAAAGTTCAATTGCTTAAAGCAAAGCTTGTATCTGTATTTACACCATCTGGAAGTGGAACTACTGTAGACATAAGGCAAATGCCAAGAAAATATACTTATCAGTTGCTGTGTTTTAAATAGAGATGAATAATATACTTAATAAGAAGTTTCCTGTACTGCATTTGACCTAAAATAATCATGTGCTTTTTTTTAAAAATCTGGCTATATAATTAAGGTATTTTAGTTATCACAAACTTACTTAGAATCATTTTATTCACAGAATAACCACCCATAGGTTATAATTTCAATGATTTTTCTGTTAACTTTGGTTAGGTTTCATCATGCTTCTATTATGAATTTTAAGCAGTTATGATACAGGTGAGTATACTTTAAAAAAATTAGTTTAAGATAATCAGTTTAACCCAGAATAATTTTAAGATGACAAATGAACCTGTCTTGTAACATAAGATAAACCTGATCTTTTAATAGCTGTCCTAAACTCAAAAGTAAGTTTGATTTTGCTTTGGTAAAAACTATTTAAATCATACAGTAATATTTTACATACATTGTTTATGAAAAGACATCTTTATGGCAATTGTTCTATAAAGAGTTTGTGTATGGATAATATTTACAAAATGGAAATAATCATAAAACTTCCTAGAAATAGCATGATATGGGTATATGTATAAATCTGTATATATTATGTACATATGATATTGGTCAATGAATATATATACAATATATACAAGCACACATTTAGACATAAATGCAACATATGCATGTATATGTGAATCAGATGAAAATAAAAAGCACATTCAAACACACTTTTGTCTTTTATACTTTCTCAGTAAGTTTGATGTGATCATTGAGGACTTTTGTAAATTGTATAACTCTATTAATTCTTGTGATATAACTGTGCAGATATATATGACTTCATATATATATATATATATATATATATATATATGTGTGTGTGTGTGTGTGTGTGTGTGTGTGTAATTTCTCAGAATAATTCCTCAGAAGCAACATACATTTAATTATGAACTTGAGATACAACTCAAAATTATTTGAAGTGATTGGCAACTGAATTTAATAGTAAAGATATTTCAGTAACAGGATTAAAGCCTGTCCTTCCATAGTAGGCATGTATAGTCAGCAGTAGTAAAATCAAAAGACAAAGATATGACACTATTATGAGAGATGGATTAGTATGATACTCTTTTTGATGATACTGAGGCTGATTGAATAATAAATCCAAGGTCACAAGCCAGTGGATGTTAACTGGAAATCTTTCCATTAGATTGAAAATGAATTCTTAGTTTTATCATTTATTAGTCTTTCAGTTTGTTGGTGTGCGTGTAGGAACATTTATACTCTAAAGTCATGTTTGATTGTGTTTCAACATGTGAAATAGAATTTTACTTAAGAGATTTTTGAATAATTCACTAAATGTGCTATAACAAGAGCTGTTGATTTATTGCCTTAGACTTTATCCCATGTATTAGAGACCATGCTTCATAGTCAATTAAATATGAAAATGCATATTTATGGAGAATCATACTCATATGGATAACATTTCTTAATTAAGCAAATTAGTATCTAAGATCCTAGGTTAATCTGACTTGTTATACTGATAGTGTATCTAAATCATAAATAATTGCATAATTGTGAATTAGACATCAATATGAGTGATTGCAAAAGGTGACCATAGTTGGATTCTGAGCTATCTCTTGAGAAAATGCTATAAAACCGATTCCTCTTCTTACACAAATTAAAAGGGAATTTAAACTAGCATTAAAGTCTAGGTAGCATTCATTACATATCCAGAACACGTATATTAAATGTCTTTCCCTCGTTGTTTTGAAAATGCTTAAAATTAGTGTCACAGATAGACATATCAAATAGCAAGTGGTATAAACTAACAAACATGCACTTATCAAAACATTGTTCAAGATGTCCCGGTGTAGCAACTGAGTATATACCTAATACTTTAGCATCAGTCTTAGAAAGATCACCTATGTATGCCATGTGTATTAACTAGACACCAGATGTTCATTACTGCCTTCTATAAATTACACATAATTTCAAGTGAGACAAGATTTAAAAGTAACTATCTGCTGCATTTTGAGTTTGGGGATATTCATATTGTGCCTGCTTCAGCCTCCTACAAAACCATTCTGAGGTAGCATCCTCTGCTGTAAGCTCCTAGATTAGCTATCTAGGAGAGCTATGACCCAGAGCCTAGACAAAGTGGTAAAGCAGTATAATTTATCATCACACAGTTCTGGAGACAATCAGAAATCTAGATTAAGGTATTGTTAGAAGTGTTGACTCTTTTTGAGGCAAGGGCATGTTCTGAGCATCTTTCTATGGATCTTAGTGTGTTTTCCTATTGTACAGATCTATGAACATTCCCTCCTCTAATAGAAATAGTCACATCTGATGAATGCTCTCCTTCATGACCACATTTTAGTTATACCTTTGTAGACCTTGTTTTCAAATATAGTCACATTTAGGAAGTAGGACTTCTACGTTCATTTGTTTGTTTATTGGAAAGGCATAGATTTAGAGCATTACAATTGCTCCTAGAATTAGAATAATTCTAACTTTGTATCAAAAGTATTCTTGGAAAAAAGATTAGCAAACTAGAAATAAAAAACCCAACAACTATAGTTTGAACAACCAGAAAAATATTTTCGTAAATTCTTCAAGAAAGAAAGAATTGCTTGCTATTCTAGTGAAGTCTCTTTGGAGAACTAACTAACTCCTTTCACAAAGACTAGGTATTGCCATAGATCCCCAGTCAACTTTTCACCAGCTGCCCATAAAGGAGCCTTTTAGTCACAAGCCAACAGCCTTGGTCCCTTTTCTGTCCTTCTTGTATTGCTGTTTTCACTGCTAAAGATTCTGTGTCGTGTTCAGGTTCGGCTACCCATTGCTTCCTTCCTGAACTTGTGGATAGGCATGTCTCCTACCATTTCCATTCCATACGCGGGAAGAAAGCCTATGCTCCAGGAAAAGCTATTCACAGTCACAGGTAGTTTTTGTGTAACCACAGATAGTTCTCTATTTTTAACTATTAATGTAATCTAGATGAAATACATATACCTTTAATTCATAACATGCTTTATGTAATGTATGCCCAATTTTCCAGCATAAAAACATACTGAGATTTGCCTGAGGATAATGTGATTATGGCTTAAAATCTTCTTTTTATTCCACTGTAGTTTATTTTAGTTTAGTTTCTTGATTCAGTATTTTTATTTTACTCCTTTAACAATAGTATTAGTATAGCTCAAACTTATTGCAGAAGGATGTGGTCTATTTTTTATTTTTTGTTTTTTTCAATATGTCTCTACTTCTATTCCCCCCCACACACACCTCCCCTCTCCTTCAGATCCATTCTTCCTTCATTTCCCTTCAGAAAAGAGCAGATCTACCAGGGATATCAATTGAAATTGGCAAACAAGTTGCAATAAGAATAGGTACAAAGCCTCATATGAAGGCTGGTCAAGGCAAACCAGGAAAAGGGTCCCCAAAGCAGATGAAACCATAAGAGACATGCCCACTCCCACTGTTAACGGACACACAAAACCACCAAGCTAACAACTATAACATACATTCATGCAGAGAACCAAGCACAGACCCATTAAGACTCTGTGTGTGCTGCTCCAGTCGCTGTGAGCACCTATGAGCCCTGCTTACTTGAGGGCACCTGGAGAATGTGGCCCACTGCTGTTAATTTTCAAGCTAGTAATATTGACATTTCCTCTGGCTATACCATTCCGTACAGACTTCCCAAGTGATTCACTGTGAATTAGAGATATTTTCATACTCAAAAATAAGTAAGCATTGGTATTATTTTTCCAGGCATTGCTTGCAATCTTGAGTTCTGTTCTTTGTTAACGGATTTCAACCATTTCTAATGTTAAAATATTACTTATAGACATATCTATAACTAATATTCTAACATTTGTTTTGGAAGTTTAGAATTGGCTAGAAACTCCTCCTGCATAATGAATGCAATCATCTTTCTCTTTTATGATTGAGGGAAACAGAAATAATGAGCACTCTTTCAGCCAAGCTGCTGAGAAACTGACCATCCAGCCTGACCTCTATGGGTCTCTTGGTAGCATAGCCCAGTGCTGGAAGAATTTGAGATCACGGGTGGTAGACGTCTGAAATAAGATCGAACAGATGACTCTTATGTACCTGTCCCGTGGGAAGAGTGGAGCTACTTTGGTTGATTAGGTTTGGAGTCTGTTCTAAAATAGTGCCATGGTCTCCAATAACCGTATGTGTGGTGTTTTTCTTTATTTTAAAGGAAGAAAACAATATATTTAAAAGCAATATATAAATAATATATTTAAAAGGGTAGGTCAAGAAAGAAAGTATGATTTACCTAAAAATTCTCCCCCCCGCCCCCGTAGGCGGAGGCTGGTCTTTCATTTCCTTGTGCCCAGACCCGAAATAAACATACAGAAACTATACTAATTAAAACACTGCTTGGCCAATCATTTAAACGCATTTCCAGCTAGCTCTTACATATTGAATTAACCCATTTCTATTATTTTATATTTTTCCACAAGGCTCGTGGTTTACCAGTACCGGCGTGTGGGCGTCGTTCTCCTTCAGGAGCTACATGGCTTCTCTGTGACTCTGCCTACCCTCTCCTCCTCTATCTGCTTGGAATTCACACCTTGCCCTATTCAGTGCTGCAGTAGACTCAAAGCAGCTTCTTTACTAACCAATAGTACTCACAGCATATAGAAGGGAATCCCACATCATACCCTCCCTAATTTTCTGTTCCTTGATAACATTTTTGGGGTGTGCAAGTTGGTTCATTTGAGCTCTGTGCTTCATTCAGAGACATGTCATAAAACTCACTCACATTTCTAACAAGCCATTCTTGACCTCAGAAATTCCATAACCCTTGGAAAGATTATTTTGGGGGAGATTCTGATAAATGCCTCCTGTACCCCCAACAAGCAGAACAGAGTCTGTGAAACCCTGCAGATATGCAGTACTCTGACTCCATAGAAAATAAGTGAATGTATGTTCACTACTTCTATTCTTACATTTGGTGTAGAAATCACCATGAGAGCAAACTCCAGCCCTGGAGAAATGAAGTAAGGTTAGATGGACTCTTTAGGGAAACTTTTCCCCACTCAAAATGAAAAGCGACAGATGAGACGTCTCTAACTCTATTTCTCCCCCAGGCCTAGCCAATACACAAGAGAAAAGAAGGACTCTGTTTTTCCTAAGTCATCTTTTGTGTGTAAGTTAAAAAAATTAATAATAAAGTCAATATACTCTCCTATCTTTACATCTACTGATCATTAATAAAGTATTTTCTTCCTGAAATCCAGAATATTACATTTTTGATGCTAAAAATTATAAATATACTAAATAATGCAATTTTAATGCACTAAGTTGCAATTATTAGCAAAATGAAAATATGATTACATATCAATAATATTAATATAAACTAAAATATTTTATTATAATGAAATATAAAATTAAATCCAAAGGATAAAAACTAAGTTTTAAGAATTATAGTCACGCTTAATTATTGAAGCTAATAAAGGCAAACATGATAACATGTAGGCAAACTTTGCAAACTGATCCAATACCATTTTAGTTTATGTAGAGAAGTGTGATGTGTGATAAGTAGAGGACTCTACATACTTTATGATCTTAAACAGTGTAGCTATAATTAAGCTTTGTGAGGGTGTGTTGTAATTGTTTAATAAATCTAGGCCCATTCAGGCAGACCCACATGGTGAGCCATATCACCAACTCAGACACAACTGCCCTGTCGTGTGTCTCCTCTTTTCCTCCATCCCTGCTTTTATTGTAATTATTCTCACCCAAAGAGAAACAATAAGGGAATATAAATCAATTCTAGAAACAATACTCAAATGATTATTAAACTACACAACAATAATATTCCTTGTTACATGTCAATAAGAACTTGAAAGCACAACTTGGTTAGCACAACTAAGATTATGTTTCTGTACAATGTAAAAAAAATGTAAATAAAAATAATACAAGAAATACCTCAGTTGCCTGAACACTCTTGAGCCAATATAAAGGAATGGTTAAAAGTGTAAAAGGAATGAGAATATCAAAATATTGATAAAATTTGAAAGGTACATGGAAGAAAAGCCTTAGTATAAACACTTGGTACTTCAGGAAAAAGGAATTCAAAGACAGACTTCTCTACCTCAGAATAGACACAATCCAAAGGTCATTCTCCTGGGTTGTGGGGAAGTTTAGAAGAAAACAAAAAGACCACAAGCATATACATAAAAACTTAATAACAAATTTTGTTGTAAATAGTGTTTATTCAAAATTTAGCAAATTAAATCTCTGACAATATCTAAATAACTTTTCAATCATTTTTCATAGTGTCAATAAAATGTTTTACATGGCACTTAAAAATTTGTAGGGATTAATGAAAATAACTGAAAAATCCACTCAAAACATTTTCCTAAACCACTCGAGAAATTCAGATTTTACAAGCCTAGATATTAGTCCTAATATAGATCAATAGTATCCATAATGTTATAACATATGATGTGAGTAATGCCTCTAAGTCAATGACTGCTGTTCCTCTTTTGTAAGAAAGATCTAGTATAGGCAGAATGACTAAAGGTACAGATGAGAACAAGTTAAGTATACTAAAACTAGTTTTAAAAGATTGATACAATGAGACTTTGATGACCAGGAAGCCAGCATGAGGCTGAATAGGAGAAAGAGAATGGGGGGAGAGATACAGATATGGGGAAGGACAGCAGAGGTGGAGAGGATAAGAATTGTGTATTTACTATTCTGGCCAGCAAAGCATCATAGGATTGAATAGGGGATTGAGAAGGGGAGGTGGGAGAGAGGAAGAGAAGGAAAAGGAGGACAGTAAGACTAAAGAGCAGAGAGACAGGAAGAGGCAGAGAGAGGAGAGAGAAAAGTATACTTAGTACAATGACCAGAGAGCTAGAAAGAGATTGGTAGAAGGCCGGGCGATGGTGGCACACGCCTTTAATCCCAGCACTCGGGAGGCAGAGGCAGGCGGATCTCTGTGAGTTTGAGACCAGCCTGGTCTACAAGAGCTAGTTCCAGGACAGGCTCCAAAGCCACAGAGAAACCCTGTCTTGAAAAACCAAAAAAAAAAAAAGAGAGAGAGAGAGAGATTGGTAGACTAGGAGAGATTACTAGATGGGTAGACTGAAAAAGGAAAGGAAAATATGGTGCAGAGAGAGACAGAGATAGAACATAAAGAGGAAGAAGGGAGGGCCAAGAGAAGTAAAGGGAGGAGATACTAAAAGGGAAGAGAAAACAAAAGAAAGAACACTGTAAAGGGTGATCATTAAATTGTAGTTAATAATTAGCAGAAATATGTGAGGGATTATAAATATAAAAAACTTTCATGTCTTCAAAATGGAAGAGAAAATAGAAGCAGTTCTTTCTAGCTGTGTTCAAATCAAGAACACACATAAGCTTGATGTTTAGGACAAGTGATATGAAGTTGAAATGCATGGCAACAATGTAAAAAGAAATCTTTCCTTTGCTTCTCGGTCAAGGTCAGTGAGCTACAGCTGGTAGGAAGAATGTGTTCCCTGAGAATTCTAAGCTAAGCGAGCAATGTGAGGGACCATTTCCCTACTTCAATATCTAGCTCCCACAGAATGTATAACTGAACTTATGATTATTCCAGAACAACAGGAAGAATGTAGACATTGGAGACGAGCCAGAGGGGCATAGTTTCAAAAGCTGGATACTTACAAGATCTCCAAGGTCTCATGATCCTGATGATTAAATAGGTTTGTGAACCCTTGGAAGAGATTTCTAGGAACCATTTTTTTTTAAAACTAAGTGAATGCCATAAAAAGTCAACCTTATTTTGTGTTTTCGTAGAATAGTCAGGGAAAGCAGCACATGGTTAATCACAACCATTGGAAGCCTTTTTAAAAAAAATCACGTGAAAGCATTTGTATGAACAAGTTAGAAGAAAAAAAACTGTAGTTATAATGGAACATAACTGCTGACATGCAGAGACTCCAACAACCTGTTAGTGGTTGATGTCAACTAGAATAGATGTTTATAGCGGGCATGTGAAAAAAATCCTGAGTTTGATATATGATATATAAAAAAAACCTGGCTATAAAATTTCAGGATGAAACAAAGGTGAGAGGAATTATTTTTTCTCATTTTTTTATTAAAAATTTCCATCTCCTCTCCTCCTCCTCCCCCTTCCCTCCTCTCCCTTCCACCCATGCCCCCACTCCCTCCCTCTCCAAGCCAAAGAGCCATCAGGGTTCCCTTCACTATGTTAAGTCCAAGGTCCTCCCAACTCCCCCTAAGTCCAGGAAGGTGAGCAACCAAACTGACAAGGCTCACAGTGAGCCCGTCCATGCTGTAGAGTTCAAGCTCATTGCCGTTGTCCTTAGTTTCTCAGTCCTCCTCCACCATCAGCCACATTCAGAGAGTCCAGTTTGGTCCCTTGTTCCATCAGTCTTATTCCAACTGGACTTGGTGGTCTCCCGTTAGATCTGTCCCACCATCTCCATGGGTGAACGCACACCTCACGGTCCTGACTTCCTTGCTCATGATCTCCCTCCTTTTGCTCCTCATCAGGACCTTGGAAGCTCAGTCCAGTGCTCCTATGTGGGGCTCTGTCACTTTCTCCATCCAACACCAGGTGAAGGTTCTATGGTGATATGCAAGATATTCATGAGTATGGCAATAGGATCTGGACATTTCTGGCACCCTCCCCTCAGCTGCCCAAGGAACTAGCTGGGGGCGTCTTCCTGGACACCTGGGAACCCCTCTAGAGTCAAGTCTCTGCCAACCCTAGAATGGCTCCCTTAATTAAGATATATAATTCCTTTTTCCCATATCCACCCTACCCCAGAGAGGAATTCTTAGTATAATTCTTATTCATGTAGCTATCAAGGAGATGGTAGAATAAAACAAAATGTAACCATATGGAATGATCTCATTTGTCTTCTATTCTGCTTATGTATTAGGCCACTACTGTTAAAGAATACAGCAGGTGCTATATTCATAAAAGGCAGAAATAAGATGTCGAATTTCTTTTGAATTTTGAGGGAGAAGCCATTGTAGCAAATAATTACATTCATGCCATAAATACTACCATGCTAGAAACCCATTCAAGGGGTTGAGAAGTATAGCATTGATTTTCTAATGTGTACAGAAAGTAAACAGACGTTGCTGTGCCAGGTTCTAATCACACCTTTCAAAAAAATGTGATTACAGATGAAAAGCACAAAATGTCCAAAAAGATAATGAGCAAAAGGAGAGACCCACTGAATAAGGTTCCTCTGATACCTGAGGAAAAGAATCCACGTGATGAAGAGCATTGTGGATATATTTGTTTCATTTTATAAAACATTTCTTAATCTAAATTGGTCTTCACAAAGTGACACACTAGCGTGATATCCTTTGTTCAGAATTTGACTTCTTTCTTCTCCATCTTCCTTGTATTGTTGTGTGTGAATATTTCATAAGTAAACATTAAACTGATACTAACGGATCAAACTTATGACGGCAAAGCCAGTAGCATAGTGTTGCCATAATTCAAATATTTAGAGGTTCATGGAGTAGAAGCTCTACCTACTTAAGAGGAATTTCCATTTAAGCTTGATATTTTTGTAAATATAGTCATTTCTTTGTTTTCATAGTTATGATGGGAGTATGTGCAGGTACTGACTTTTAACCAACTGAATTTCACTCTTATTAAAAATGTTTGAATTAACCATTACTGTTTAATTTATTTTGGAAACATATTTCTCATTCAGCTTTATAGTACTTTCATTGTAAAAATGGTAGTGTTGAATTTCTCAAAATTTGTTTCAAATAAAGCTTAGCATGTATATCAAAGTTTGAGGCAAGCAATTCTACTGTGGCAAGATGTGCATTCATTTTCATCAGTGGCCAGTTAGCTCACAATGCTAGCCATATTGCAGATGAAGGAGAGGTCATGGCTCTCAGCCCGATGCAAGCCAGCAAGTTTCTCCTTGTTATGTGGCACAGGATACACCCCTCACCCCAGCCAGCTGGCTGGCAAATGTGTGCAGTTGGTGACAAGAGAACTGGGTGAGACTGTGTAGATGGATTGGTGCAAATTCATCACCATAGCTAGGAAAATAACCCTGAGCAAATGCCTTCCTAATGGACAACACATGCTTGTTTATATTCAATTGAATTGTAGATGTATAGCTTGCCATTTATCTTACTTATAGCAAATCCCACCTTTATATCATAGATTAAATACCTTCTCCCTGTCAAAATTTGTTAGCTTAAATTTTTAGAATTGTATTTGACAAATGTTTCACATTTTCTTCTCATGCAATGTAATTCCTTTAAGTTTAAATTTTCATAGCTTTTTAGAGCATTTGGTTTTTGAGAAAAGAGACAGGCAAAAATCACATGAGCAGAGATGATTTTGATGAGAATAAATCAGCCAGTGCTGAATATTAATCATGAAAAAAAATGTTAAATCAAGCACATAATCTTTGGCCAGTGCCATTCAGACATCTCTTCTCTGCATTTATTAGTATGATTTGGGCAAAAGAGTAAATTTAGTATTGTCTTGATATTTGGAAGTCTGTGTGCCTTAACCAGCACAAATTAAATTATGCTATTCACCACTCTCAAAAAGGGCGCTTAATAATGTTGAGTAAGCTTTCCAACTCAGTTTACTTCAGCACATGCTAATTACTCCCATCTAATCATGCTGTACCATGTAATTAATAAGAACATAGGTGGGATTCATTTTTATTTTTTTTCCCATTTTGTGAACTATCATAATAATTATCACTACTGATATTTAAAATTACAACTTAATAAACCAAGTCTAACTTTTGTGCTAAATGCAATATGAATTTTATCTGGTCACTTCAGATATTTTATACAAAGTAACCGTAGCATAATATATGCATTCTGTTTTTTATAATGCTGAGTTTAATTTAATACAGAAGCAACCGACATTGTTTGCTGGCCTAATCAATAAACATATTTGAAAATTTTAGTTTTAGAACAACCAGACTATAGAATATACACAACAAATTACTAGTGAACTCAAAATGGTGCTTTTGAACCTATTCAGAATTTTGCCTTTAATACCAGATATAAAATATAAATGCTGCAACCCGGGAACCACCATTGGTAAGGAAGTCTGCCAGCCAAGGAATATATAATTATCTGGGCTTTTCAGAAATTAAACCTCTGCAGTTTTCACTGTATAATTTTTTATATTGAAATGACTTCTGTGTTTAGAGAAGATTAATCTCCTTGGATCTCTAAAAGACCATTTTCAGGCCACTAGGGTCCAACAATGGCCCTTTACTGAGATCTTTCAAGTTGTTTCAATCAAATTTTTACAATAAGCTATAGCACAGTACAATTGATAACAACCATAATGTCAATTTCATTTTTTAAAGGTAGTTCCATAATTTCTCTGTAGAAAGAGCCTAGTGTGTCTCGCATCTGAATACAAAAAGAAGAAAAAAATCAACTCTATTTTGTGATATGTGATTATTTGACATACCCTACAAATTAGAGCGGGATACCGATTTCCGTGTAATTTTTTGTACATGCTATTAATCATTTTTCCTGGAATTTCTATTTTTATGGGTTTTGGGGTTTTTACAGCCTGTATGAATTTTTTTTCTGTAAGAATGCAGACCCAGGGACAATACAATCATTTAAAAATCAAATACCTTTAACCGATTTAAATGAGTGAGGTAAGAACATGCTGGAAAGCCAGTGCAAACTGCCCTGGGAAGTAGTTGAACTCCTGAACACAGAGGGCGTGCCAGGTGTCTGTTTCAACCCTCAAGGTGTTTATGCCCTGGTAGAAGGCCGTGGGGATTTGGTCTCTAGCCGTAGCCTGTGACTAAATGGCTGTGATCGAAGCTACTAAGCAGTAATAAGGCTTGGTAATAGCCATTTGAGGATGATTTCGAAATCTTCATGGCTAATCTCATTAGAATACCTGTGGGTACAAATGTTATTTCCCCCCTGTGTGTTCTAAACATAGAGTAAATGATGGATCATAATTAGTGTACTCAAAGGTACATTTGTACATTTGCCATTGTTTTTATTTTAAATCCATAGTTAATTTAAATCTAACATTAGTGTTTTTTCTTTTCTTTTTGATATATTCTTCCTTTCCATCCCCCAATTCACCTTCATGCCACACACACACACACACACACACACAAGCACACACACACACACACACACAAAATCTCTGGAGAGAGAGAGAGAGAGAGAGAGAGAGAGAGAGAGAGAGAGAGAGAGAGAGAGAGAGAGAGAGAGAGAGAGAGAGAGAGAGAGAGGAGTGCAGGAAAAGGATGAGAGAAGGTGGGAGGAAGAGAGTAAGAAAGGAAAGGAGGGAGGGAAGGAGAGCAGGAGTTTCCAGTAAACTCCATCAGTTTTAAACCAATCAACAAAGCAAAACAGAGCAAAATGCTCCCATTTTTCCAAACCCTGGAAGCACACACTGCTGTTTGTTTACAGAGGTAATGGGACAGGCCCTGTGAAATTTCCCAGCAGCCTTGGTGCTACATTTTCAGCTGATAGACTTTTAAGCTGTCACATCCTTATTTTCTTTTCCTGGCAACAATTATTGCGTCATGAAATGAAGATGATTGTAATTTTGTTTTGTCTCAGATGCCATTTATAAGATACGTTATACATATTATTACCTCTCATTCTTATTAAGTTATCTTTTTTAGTAAAATTAGAGTTTAGTTGATTCTGGGGAATTATACTACTGCCTCTAAAGCATTATTAGCCTTCTCTTAAGATTGGATATTAAGGAATTGAAATGACCAAGTCCTTTATTAGAATAGAGAAACAAATTCACTTTAGGTATTTTGATTTTTTTCCCTTTTCCCCAACATGTATAGAATGATTGTTTGTGCAGATGATAATTTACTGTGTATTTATGTGCCTCTCCCATCACATCTAAAGAGACACCTAAAGACAATGGGATTTAAAAGCGTGCTTCAGAAGTTTTAGATTTTGTGCTTTTGTGAGTCAGACCAAACCCAGGAATGTATATAGTAGGTTAGCTTTCCAACTCCAATTTAGGAAATGAGTGAGATCAAGACAAACCTGATAGTTCCAGGCTTTTTATACATTTGTTTGATTCCAGTTGTTTTTGAACAGTGTGCACTATGTGAAAATGCTCTCTTTACCAAACAAAATCCTTAGAATACAGGTTGAGACTTCCTAATATCCTTAACCTTTCTCTGCATCTTGCCATGTGCCTCCTTGCCTCTGATACCCTTGCTCCCAAGAGCTTACCAGGCTCTGTCAGTATAAGTAAGTTGCTAAATGCTCCAGTTGGACCCATAGACTTGTCAACTACAAAGCAAAGCAAAGGGATCCTACAACTAGACCATAGAAGAGCATGCAGCGTTGTTTCTGCTCTACCTCACACTTCCACACTGTTAGAGTCATTCTCCTCAGTCCAAATGATTCCATCTCTAAATTCTTTGATGCTCACTGATTGGTACTCACTTTAGTAATGATTTAATTCCTTTGCTCTCAAGATAGTGTTTTTTCCCAGAAAATTGTAGAACATCACCTCATTCTCATAAAGACAAAAAGCAGTGTAGTGCAATTGCCTAGTATGTGTAAGGGCATGGTATGGAATGATAGATTTTTGAGCTAGCTTTCTACACTGAAAATTTTCTTGTTCTCTCAAAAAATTAAGTGTTCCATGTAAATTGGTGACACAGACACATTTATTTGGGCCCAAGGCAAGTACTACTCCAGTTTTCCTAATAGTTGAAACATCTGTCTCATTTTAAAAGCTAAAAGGCGTGCTAATTATTTTCTTTAATTTTTAATTATTATTTTTGTTGCAATGATACCCTCACTAGTCTGAAGTGACTTATGAAGCCTATTTTGTTTACAGTATAAATTCCTAATTGAACTAAATTATACACATTGGTTGGTCCTCTATGGCATATAAAATTGAAAACAAAACTGGATATTTCATAACAAACACTGAGAATATTAACTGACAAAACTATTTGAAAGTCTCCTGACTGAAGGCCAGGGATGTAGCTCATTAACAGAGCATATGCTTAGTGTATACAAGGTTCTGGGTTCAATTCTCAGCACTTCCCAAAAAGATATAGAAAAGCATCCCCTCTGGTGGCTGAGACACAGCTGGGTAATGCATTTGCTGCAAATGAATAGGAGGACCTGAAATGTCATAACCAACATCCACATACAAATATGCTATATGGGAAAGCCAGATTGGCATGGAGACAAAATGCCCAGGAGTAAGCTATCTACCAGAACAAATCAATGGTGGGTTCAAACAAATAACATCTTCCCTTAATATATAAGAGAGAACAATTGAGAAAACCTAGGGTCAACCTCTGGACCCTGCACAAATGTGCATGCATAAGCATGCATGTAACTGACACACATACATAGATACAGAAATTCCTGTATATATATATATATATATTACACACACATATATATGTACATATATATATATATATCAGAACAAGATATTCACACTTAAAACATATTACCTTAAATACTGTCATTGTGAGTTAGTAATTTTAGACATCTTCTAATCACTGAGAATGTTCTCACCTTGCAAAAGAGCAAATGTGATGGCCCATTGAACCCATGCTTTAAACTTATAATTTCAACTCCCCTGAAGAAGGAAAAGACAGCAATATTTCTAAAACCAACATTTTGAAAGATATCTCTTTTCTGCTACAAAGAGAAGCTTCCCCTATGAGTTTTTGAGAAATACACTAATCTATGCGTACAGTGCTAATTCATTAGGAGTCATTCAATACTATGTCCTCTGAACAGAAAAATAATATTTGGCTCCTTCTTTGTGCCTATGGCTTGTCTGTTAACAGGTTCTTGGTACCTGATAATTCCTGATAATGAGTCTAGGTGTGGATTTCACTTTGAGGTGCGTGCCTTAGATGTAATAGAAAGTGCTTGGTTACTGCCATGACTGTCTGCCACTCTCGTACCAGTGTGTGGGTGTGCCTGATCAGGCCAATCATTATTTTGGCTTAGAGCATTCCCAGCTAGGAAGATTTATGATAACATTTTTTCCAATAGAAGCACACATAAAACCTTCTAGCACTAAGAAAGCTAGATGGTAAGGAGGAAACTTCCAAGTCAGTCAATATCAGCTTCATTTCTCCATGCTCTATAATGCAAGTATGTAGTGTTTTCAGCAATAGGGTCTTACTGTCAAGTTCTGGAGAGCAGCCAAGAGCAATGATAATACCATGCAATATTTGCTTGTCTACAAGACCTCAGTGACCAACAACTTGAAAGAGATTGACCATTCCTGGTACTGGGCTTTTTATTTCTTAGCCTGTGTTATCTAGTAGGGGTATTTTTCATCGTTATTAGTGTAAATCCATTTAAACTTCCTTATGTATGTTTGTATATTTATTTTAGGAAGTTTCTTTTTTCTTTCCCTTTTTAATGGTTGTATGAGACAGGATTTATCAGTGTAGCTTTGGTGCCTCTCCTGGGACTAGCTCTTGTAGACCATGGTGGCCTCAAACTCACAGAGATCTGTCTGACTCTGCCTCTTGAGTGCTGGGATTAAAGGCATGTGCCACTACCACACAGCAATTTTTGAAAGTTTCTATGGTAATAAATTTCCTAATGACTTTTTTCAAAATGTCTTTAGTGTTAATTCTCTTTCCCCCACATTCCCTCCTCTCTATTCTTCCCTGTTGCTTGCCACTTTTAATAACAACTACTTAGGGCACTCAGCAGAAGGAAGTTTCTTTAGTGATGGCTAAGAGGGGAAGTCGAACAAGCCTCATCCCTAACTGAGAAGCTATCTCTAATTGATAACTGCTCCCAGAGAAAGGTAGTTTTTTTCCAACAGAAGTCTCAATCTGTACACAAACCATGCGTAAGGTCAGGCCCCATGCCCAGCAGTAGATCACTAACACAAAATTTTTCAATGGAAATTTTGGAGTGTTTCTCCTCATGGTGCCTTTTTTGTGTGTTTGTGTGTTTGTCTTACAGATATTTCCTTATAAATTATGGTTTCCAAATTATTTATTTATTTTGGGGATGAGTGTGTGTGTGTGTGTGTGTGTGTGTGTGTTAGCTATTTCTTTGTTTCTATTTTCTGTTTTATTATTTTGTCCTATTCATGTTTGTTTGCTTTTATTTTATTTTTAAATACTACTTTTATTCTAATGAGAGAATGAGAGAAAAAAAGGGATGTATATTTGGGCGGGTGAGAAGGAACTTGGAGAAATTGGAGAAAAAGCAAACACGATCAGAATATTTTGTATGTTAAAAAAAGCTATTATCAACAAAATAACAATAAAATAGAAGCTCAACAGAAGAGTTTTCATCCTCTGTCATTCTAATACATAGGAGGGGTTGCATTCCCATTTTAAGTCCTTATCTATTCTTTTCTAAAGCATCATGCACAACGTGAAATTTTATTATATAAATTATGCATTCTAATTACAATATTCCTAATTGGTTTACTTCTCTAGATAGTTATAATTCAAGCATATTTACCTTTATAAAAATATACTCAAGGAATTATATTGCCCTTCTCATTTATATCAGAAACTCAAAAGAATGTCTTAATGGAAGCATTCCAGCATCCTATATAAATTTTATAAGTATATTGTTCTTAAAATGATTTATTGCAGTAAAATACCATTTACTATCCTGATTTAGTGCAGTTATAATAAACCTATTAATTATCAAACTTTATGAAGTATATATAAAGTACAGAGAAAAACCTTATTGCATTTTGTTAGGTTCCTGGATTTTGCTTTAGAAACACAATTAAGTTCCCTGCAAGTCTTGACTTTCCCCTTTACTTATTACCTTGTATTCTTCCTCGTATGTGTGCATCCTGACCCTTTAGATGTCTTCTCATTAGGTGTTCTTCCATGGTTCATTAAAGGAGCCTTAGACAGAAGAGATCACACAGAGCACCAAGGATGCAATGTCCAAACCTTCTCTGACAGAGGAGTCCTGCCCCAATGGCTTTAGGGGCATTGGCTTGTCATTCAGTTGGCTTTTGGCCAACAGAGAACAAATTAGTAGAGTGTACCTGTGTTGGCTCTGTTCCTAGCCTCGTTTATATAATTGATGTCTTGTGGCCTCATTATGAGTCATTAGCATATCAATGTGGTGTCTGAGCCTTGCAAAGTGCTGCTTGTTCTTAAGCACTTGCGATTTGCCATAGCATGTAAGACAAGAGAACCTGTGTATTCTGACTGGATCAGTGGCAACATCACTGTGGTGAATCAGAAGTTCAAATTCAGGATCTTTGTCTTTGTGGTTGGGATAAGGGCTCTATCTGCATTTGCATTAGACTGTGTTTTTATAAGATATGTTTATTAGCAATGATATTTTGGAAATGTAGTCCTAAACATTTTTCAGTTACCTCAATTCATTAATTTCATTTTCATATATTTATGATTAATTTTTAAATTTGCACTAGGAACCGAGAATAAATTATGTTATAAATAAAACTTTTACTCGGGATGTTTATTTATTTATAAGAAAAGTTTTTGCTAGATGACCCAGGGTAGTCTTGAACTCTTGATCATACTGCCTCACCCTCCCAGGTGCTGAAATTTCAAACTTAAATGCTATTTTAACTGGCTATAGCATATCTTTTTAAGCCAAAGAAACAGCATTTTATAAGTATTTTGATTTTAATGGGTGATATAATTTAGTGAATTAGGATTGTCCTTTGAAAGGAATATTCATTTTTTTGACAAACTGAAAATACAAATGCTTAGTTAGGGTTTCTGTTGCTGTGTAGAAACAGTATGGCCATGGAAACTTTTAAAGGAAAACATATAATGGAGGCCTACTTAAATCTCAGAAGTTTAGTCTGCTTATATTCATCATGGTGTGATGTGGGATTCCCCTCTGTATGCTATCTCTGTATGCTATGAATATGTTTTATTACAATTGGCTAATAAAGAAGCTGCTTTCAGCCAATGGATTAACAGAATATAGCCAGGCTGGAAAAGATATATGTGTGTGTGTGTATGTGTGTGTGTGTGTGTGTATATATATATATATATATATATATATATATATATATATATAGAGAGAGAGAGAGAGAGAGAGAGAGAGAGAGAGAGAGAGAGTAAACAGAGTCTGGGAGACACCATGTAGCTGTTGGAGGAGAAAGACAACAGCTGCCCGCTGGAAATTTGGCAGCAAACCACAAGCCTATGGTAAAATACAAAATAATAGAAATGGATTAATTTAAGATGTAAGAGCTAGGTAGAAATATGCTAGAGTCATTGGTCAAGAAGTGTGGTAACTAATAGAGTTTCTGTGCAATTATTTCGGGTCTGGGAGGCCGTGAATGACCAAGCAGCCTCCGACTACAGCAGTGGAGCGTGGAAACAGAAGCAGGTGACCCCACTGCTCATCCGGCTTGGATCAATGAGGAGTTTCCTCAGAGACAGAGCTTTAGTGAAATGTGGAAATAATGTGAAAAATGGAAGGAAGGCATTCTTGTCAGATGCAAGAGAATGCAAAGTATTTTAAGGTGTGAATATAGAAGTTACTCTGTAACACCCAATTCTGTGTTACCCCCTCGGTACAGTTCGCACGCCACTGTACCTTATGCGAGTCAGACAAGGGCCTGGAGATTGAAAGAACACACAAAGAGACCTGGGTCATTCGAAAGGAGATCAGCCCAATGCCGTTTATTTAACCTTGGGGAAAATCTTATATATCCCACTGCTGCCCAAGGAATTCCACCCATGCAGGTGGGAAATTACTATATCTAACTGCTGCACAAGGACTTCTGCCCAGGCAGGTGGGAAATTACCATGCCAACAATAGAGTCAACAATACCCTACAGCTAATCACCAGGCAGGGCAGAGGGAGCACAGGAACAAACAGGATGCTTAGTCATCTGACCAGAAACTGTCCTCAAGATGAGCCCCAGGAACAAGGGCAGACCGGGGCCCTACATTACTCTTTATGCTCTAGTGGGTTCTTGATCGAGTATACATTTACCAACGAATATGGAGAAAAATGTAAAAGTACTGTCTTAACCTGTTCAAGCAGTGTAGACTTAACTATTAACAAACATAAAAAATCCTTATCTTACAATATAGAATATTGTATTGGTTAATTGTGACAAAATATGTTTCTACAAATAAAACATCTCTCTGTTTTCTGCCTCTTATTCCTTCCCATAAACACTATGTTGTTGGGAGCCTGCTTATAAGAGCCAGGGTAATTCACTTCAAATTTAACACATAATGCAGTGTGTGAGCACTTGGTTAATGGAGCAGGCAGAAGAGAGGCTGATCTTACACCTCAGAGACACCAAACATCATCTGGGTACAATTTAGTGGCTTCTAGTTAACAAGGAATTTGTTATACTGCAGTGTAATGTCTCAAAACTTGGACTCAGGAAGAATTATTGACTGTTGGGGGCACATGTGCTGGTTAGTCCCCGGTGAGGAAGGATCAGGTCTGTGTTTACATCATAATTTGTGCTAATTTGGGTAGACCTCCAAGACCCAGACATTCTGAGTCCAAACTCATGCTCATGATCCTAACATCAGTTTTCACCATTGGTTCTCTTCTTCACGGCCTGCCTTTCTCGGGTGATCCTTTGTCAGTAAATAACCCCTTAGTGTGGGTACCCATTTTGAAGAGGTGAAATCAGGCCACCTGGCCTTTTATGTTTCCTTGGCTGAAAATTTCAGGGTGTCATTTCTGAACATTCCTAGTGTCATTTCCATCAGGTTCTACTGAATCAACAAGGCATAGCATCAACTAATAGGTAGTGGAGAAGACATACCGTGTGATTAAAATATTAAAGCTATATTACCAAAGAGGACAGGGTGGATAGAATTATCAAGGCGTTCTTTGAAAATAATCTTTTTACAGTGGAGCTAACATGGGAGGGACATAAACAGTTGGCTTACAAAGCCTGACTGACTCTGTTGATTTGACTTCCTATTATGATCTAATGTGAAACCTTCCCACATTGCCATTCTGGTCATATGAAAATAGAAATATATAAGAGGCAAACATTCATATTTTTAATGTCAAATCCTGGATATGTATCTCACCCCTAAGACATGACTAATTAAGAAAATATACCTCTATCTATCTATAGATCTATCTATCTATCTATCTATCTATCTATCTATCTATCTATCTATCTATCATCTTTCTTTCCTTTTCTTTCTTTCTTTCTTTCTTTCTTTCTTTCTACTCATTTATTTTGGATGACCTTAAGACCACTGTAGTGATGAGCTGTGGGCAGGCCTGCTTTTCATCCTGCCCGGCTCCAGGCCACCGGCTAGCTTATGTCCCGAAATAACAACACACAAACTGTATTCATTTAAACACTGCCTGGCCCATTATTTTCAGACTCTTACTCACATCTTGAATAACCCATATTTAATAATCTGTGTAATACCACGAGTAGTGTCTTACCGGAAAAGATTCAGCATGTCTGACCTGGTGGCTGGCTCCATCGCAACTGTCTCCCTGAGGAGAGGCATAGCGATTGCCTGAGGCATCTGCCTGAGCCATCTACCTCACTTCCTTTTTCCTGTTCTGTCCACTCCACCCACCTATGTTCTAACCTATGAGGCCAAGCAGTTTCTTTATTAATTAACCAATGAAATCAACAGATTGATAGAAGACCCTCCTCCATCAGACCACAAAAAGTATTTTCCTATTTCTATATGAGACAATTAGATAATATATTTTGGGAGTCAGTTCATAGCCTCTGTAAAAGTTTCTAACCTCCTTCAGTCTCATTTTTCTCAGGTATAAAATATAGTTGGGGTAAGTCCTCCTTCACAGGGATGTGGAGAGGATTAAAGGAATAACTTGTGAGAGAGCTTAGTACCATGTTTGGGCTGTAATATTTTGTTACTATCCTTCCAGTAAAAAGACATGGAGTTACTTACTTGTTTTAGGTATGGTTCTATACTCAAAGTAAATATGTGTGTGTATTCTCTATCCTAAGCAATAAAGTTCCCTTAGTAAGATACAATTATAAGTACATAGTATCATAACATATGCATCAGGATCGAGTCTTATTCAATAGTCAGTATTTTACTGAAAATATTTCCTGTTGAATTAACAAGCAACAGCTAGAAAACCTTTTGATAAGATTATCAACATGTATAATAGAAAACAAATGGAATAGATAACAAAATAGAATATTTTTCTTGTAATCATCTACTAAGAAGTGCTAATAGAAATTATGCTTTAATGTTTTGAATTTTTTTCTTTTTTTTCCTCATTTTTTTTTATTAAAGATTTCCATCTCCTCCCCCTTCCGTCCCCTCCCTTCCACCTATACCCCCACTCCACCCCTCTCCAAGACAAAGAGCCATCAGGGTTCCCTTCACTATGTTAAGTCCAAGGTCCTCCCAGCTCCCCCTAAGTCCAGGAAGGTGAGCAACCAAACTGACAAGGCTCACAGTGAGCCCGTCCATGCTGTAGAGTTCATGTTCATTGCCGTTGTCCTTGGTTTCTCAGTCCTCCTCCACCATCAGCCACATTCAGAGAGTCCGGTTTGGTCCCCTGTTCCATCAGACCCATTCCAACTGGACTTGGTGATCTCCCGTTAGATCTGTCCCACCGTCTCAATGGGTAAACGCACTCCTCACAGTCCTGAATTTTTTTAAAGATAGATTCCTTTTAAAGATACAGAGAAACAGGCAAGTAGGGATGATAACAGATGCTCAGAGGAGCTACCAGTTATGAATACCTTTGAGAAATGAATCTGAAGGCTGAATCTCTTGGAAGAGGAGGATAAGCTCATCCTGGGAATTAGTTAGGAAGGGATCCATGCATAACTGAAAGAAGGCAATGACTTAAATTGTGGGCATATTACCATGCTAACTACAGTTGGCTTTAGTGCTATCAAATATTCAGTCACATTCTATGCTACCAAAGCCTTCTCCCCATTGTGCTTCTGGGACACGGTTGCGTCATTGTTTTGAACTTAGAAGAGGCTATGGATACCATGAATGCCAGAGTTCTACTATTGGTTGGAGAAGTATCACAACATCTTGGCTAGTGATCACAAAACTTTCTACAAAATTTCCTTTTCACTTCCCACTTTACAATTCCCTTTTGTAACAGTATCCTAGCTCTAGATACAATCATTATTTTAAGAAACAGTTTCAATTTACCTTCAAATAGCTTAGTTTTCTCATATTTTTCTTTGGATGAGTTATAAAGTCCCTACCTAGTTCTGTCATTTATTACCCAATCCTTCTTCCATAGATCAACCACAGGGACTTCAAAATCAGATTGTGACACTCACCTGCAGTCTTGCCTTGGCTGGCATTCTCTGTCCCTTTTCTCACACTGCGTGAGTAGTGCTGACAATTTATGTTTCTCAGAGTGCCTCAGAGATTCCTTCTCATATAACCGTCTCATAACCATTCATATGCATTCAAGTCCTCTGGAGAAATATTATATAATCTTATACATTATCCTACTATGAGAAAAGGTAGAATTAGGCAAGTAGTTATCTGAATACTCTTTTTTTTCTACATCATAGAAATGTAAGCTTCTCTATAGGAGCAGATAAAATCTGCTGTATTTGAATTATTTTACCTTAAAGAGCAAATGAGTAAATCCATAATAATAGCAAAATCTGTTTATCAAGTTGAAAACTTTGTACAGATAAGAAAATAGCTTCTGACTATGCTAAGTAAAGCATTCCCGAAGACTACCTAGGAGATGAGAGCCTCCCTCAGAGATGGCAGCAGCGCTGAGAAAGAACCCAAGTTCAAGACCACGGGGGGACCCCTGACTTCAATTTTCCTTCTTTTTGTGCTGGTTCTAGCTGTCTTTACCTTTGAAAATAGATGTTGGGTTTACCAAGAAATATGGCTAAAGAAGGCTGTTGCCATTTTTTTGGTGGAAAAAGAAAGAAGGAAGATAAGTTAGTTTCTGGAAGTGTTTGGTCATCAAAGGTCTCTGGATAGTTGAGGATAGACATCAGTGTATATTCATAATATAATTGTTCAGTGATATTTAAAGTTTTAAATATTGTGCCTTAACCAACTTATGTACTTACTTATGAAAATTTGAGAAAGTATTTTTAAAAATTATACTCAGAAATAATACTGATAAAAGTATTTATAGGAATAACTATATTCCCCTTCATCCAAAATCATTCTTTGCTTTCATATTTGAATATGATTGATATTGACTGGGTAGCTTAACATCATCAGAAAATTATTTTCTCATCTGCAATACATATTACAGAAATATAGAAATACAGCTATAGAAATACAGCTAGGAAAGCATGAATAAGCTAAAACTCTGGTACCTTCTAATGTTGTAAATTCTAAGTTTTTATATATTAAATGTTGAATTTAGTCATTCTATTTTATATTATAAAGAATATAAATATATGTGAACTTTGAAAACGCTCATATTCAAAATCTAGTTATTTCATAAAAATGTGATAATCTTCAAAGCTTTCATTAAACAGTTAAAACAGACTCTCTTCTATTGTGAATATTATCTTCCATATAGTCAATGACCTGACTTTGTCATAGTAGGCAGACACTATGCTCTTTGAATTTATCCTAAATTCCAAGTTCTTTAAAATGTCAATGAAATAATATGTGATGAGTCTTGATGAAATATTAGATATTAGATTTAATCTTTTGCTTAAAGACTTTTTGCTTATTTATATTGTCTGAAAAAGCTTGAGGCAATATAAATGTATTTCTTACTAAATATTGAACAATACAATTTAGGTTAATATCTGAGTATCCAAAATATGTTGGCAGACTCAATAAATGTGCTGGATATTTTAATGGAAAGGATAGGTTTGATGAATACAAGATTTGTGGTATACATAGGAATAGTCACAGTAAAAAAAAAGGTGATAAGTTATTATGAATTTAAATTCATTCATTTGACAATTTGATTTTGGAAAAAAAAAGCATATTACATTCAATTGATGGTTGGATTGTAGGACTATTACAAAATGTTTTCAAAACCCAGGAATGTTTGTCTTGCAGTGATGACTTCATTTCAAGATTGTATTACAACTTAATACTTTCAGCTTCATGCTAACCTTTTAGTCAAGTTGCTTCTGATATTTTATATTCATGTTTTAAAGACTATGACTTGGCCAGAAAAGGTACAAGATGAAGACAACAGATTATAGTGGTAATTATATCAAGGATTTGATACAAAAGATTTAATTGACCAAGAAGTTATGCCAGTTTCTTTAGACATCTTTAGCTACATAGAGTGATTCCTTGAGGGAGTGAGGCAGTTGCCTTTCTTATACTTTAACCAGGTTTCATGGATGTTCATCATTCCCCAATTCTGACCTGGTTTCTTGAGGGTCCACCATTCCCCAGTGCTCAATTAGTGCGTGAATATCACAGGAGTCTAGATGGAACAGCACATTTCAGCACTGCCCTACTTGTGCGGGAACAGTTTACAGTGGTTTGTGCCATCTGAGAATTCACTACTTCCCCTAACAAGGAAGTCATCTCACTCTCTTTTCTGGGTTTAATAGTTGTGCATTTTAAAATCGTAAGCCTTTGTAAGAAAAATGGTTATTGAACTGTGAAGTTTTGAGAAATAAATTGAATTACTCTGTCGTCTCCTTGACATTATGTTGGAGTTTTTCCATTACATCTTTCTTGCTGCTTAGAAAACTTGGTTCCATTGCTAGTAGAAGTTCTGATAGTCACATTTGATAATTTATAGCCTTGTGCAAATTCGCTAAGCTAGAAACACTGTGATATTTTACAGGAAAGAGATCTTCATAAAATTTCTTGACTCTGTGTATAATCGTTATTTTTCTCCTGTACAAGCTGTTTATCCAATATTTAGATGCTGAGATATTGCATCATTAAAGATATAGAATAATTGATATACTTAATGTATTAAGTACTATCCCTTTCAATGAGAATCAACATAAATTGTCAGAAATTGTTAGGCTTATATTCTTGAACTATTTAAAGATAAATTCTACTGCACAGGTTCAGCGAAATAGAAATGTAAGATTAAATCTTAGGACATTGACAGTTCAAGTGTACTAGAGATGAAAATCAGCATGTAATAATCATAGAATGCTGTGATGGCTAATTGATTTGTGCTAAAATGGTGCTGCATTGATTTTAGCTAATATGAGCATTTCCTTAGTGACACAGTAAAGATTCTTATGACACAGATAGAATGAACATTAGAGTTTTCTAAAAGACTTGATTTCAGTGTTTCTTGATGGGATAGAGATATGGTTCTCAAAATTCAGTACAAAAGATTAAGCAAAGTAATACACATACACACACATATACACACGAGTGCATTTTTCTTTTATCTTTAAATTTTCATTTTATGTGTCTGAAATTTTACCTGAATGTATATCTGGATACCATGTGGATACAATGTCAAAAGCGTCCAGAAAAGAAAGTTGGACCCTATTGAACTGAAGTTACAGATTGTTGAGAACTGCCTTGTGGGAGCTAGCAAGTGGACCGAGGTCCTCGAGTAGAGTGGCAATATTCTAAGGCACTGACCCATCCCTCTAACACCAAACCTGTTTTCTTAAGATAAAAACATATGAGAACATTATTGATCATTCCCAGAATGGGTCTAAACTCTTTGTGTCACAATAAAAATGATATGAGCATAAGGAAACTTTAAAGTGAACCATAGGCCTTAAGACTTAAGTCATGACCAACATGTTAATACAAGGTAAGAAAATGCAGATGGAATTTGAAGAATAAATCATGATAATTAAATGGGATTTTCTTTGGCATAAATATTATTAAGTCTCTTCAACATAAGCTATATATGAAAAAATGATAATATAAAGGTAGAAAAAAACTCAAGTGGAACTAATTGCTTAAATAGCTCACCACAGCATATTGGAAGAAGGAGACAGAGAGGTAGGTGGCATAAGATTGGCCTTCCCTGAAGTCCATAATGAGTCTGGGCTTGCCAAGTAACTTCTCCTTTTTTTTTTCATGGAGAAAGTGCTCACAGTAGAGCGTAAATTTGTTCATGAGAAATTGTGTAAAGTAGTGGTTAACTGAATTTTCATAAAGACAGATAATCTGCTCACTATTTATTGCACAATAAAATGGAAAAGGGTAGCTTACATTCGAGATTCTTACAAATACATTGTTGAACAGTTTTTGCTGTTAAAAAGTTTTGACTCATTTATTTTATATGTATTGGTGCTTTGCTTGCCTGTATGTCTCTGTGAGGGTGTCAGATCCCCTGGAACTGGAGTTATAGACAGTTACGAGCTGCTATGTGGGTTCTGGGATTTGCAGCCAGGTCCTCTAGAAGACCAGACAATGCTCTTAACAGCTATACCATCTTTCCAGGCCTTGCAGCTAAATATTTTTATTGATATTCTGATAAACATCTGCCTCACAATTTAGGTAAACTTTGAGAGACACCTTACTGCACACCCTACATCCATGGATCCAAACATGATGGCCACTTGATTCAAGTAATTAAGTTGATAGATATTTCTGTAACTGAAGATAATTACAGAACTATTTTCTTACAAAAATTAAAATCCAGACCAATTTTAGGTTTTTCTATCGATGGCTAATAAGAATTATCTGGCCTTCTATTAGTCAAGAAATAGTTGGTCCTCAGGCGTACATATGAACATAATGATTGTGAAATACATGAGATCAAATTAATTAAGGCTATCATTATTGATTGTAGCATGAATAATAAAACCCAGAGACAGATATTGGGGTTCAACCTGAAAACCAGAAAAACAAAGTTACCAAGCCACTAGACAAATCTTACCTCTACCAAGGCTGGGCAACCACAGATTAAGCAGACTAAACAGACTAAACAACTAGAGTCTCTCTCTCTCTCCTCTCATTTTATATCCCCTTTAGTGCTGGGATTAAAGGCGTGACTTTACTACTGGGATTAAAGGTGTGACTCCTAGTACTGGTATTAAAGGTGTGACTCCTAGTATTGAGATTAAAGGTGTGACTCCTAGTACTGGGATTAAAGGTGTATGCCATAACTCCCTGACATCTAGTGGCTTAGTTTTGCCCTTCTGATATCCAGGCAAGCTTTATTTATTAAAACATAAATAAAATATCCCTACAATTGATCCTCATGTGTACTAAACCATAAGCTATGAAAAGCATAGTAGGTCTTTACAATAAAAGTATTAAGACCCATTGTGTACATGTGACAATTTTAAAGTAGATTGTGTTTAATTACATTAATTATTGTCATTTATTTCCTATTGTGTTAAAGAACTCTATCTTGTACAGATGCTTAACCAAGTGCCTGACACAGTGCCAGAATTCCATAATTGAATCATTGTGTTTGACTCTGAAAATGCCCAAGAAGGAACAGGGATATTCAGATAATAAGGTTCTGCCAGATGGAAACTGAAGCTGAGGTTTTCTGTAGATAGAATGAAGAGAAGTTGTGCCAAAACAGAAGAACAAAACTAGTGTTGAGAGCCACTTGGGAAGTCAAAGTTCAGTAAACCAGACTGAGAGCTTGGAAGAGTGCCAAACAGAAGTATCCAGAAACCACAAGCAATTTGTGGGACCAGAAACATAGGAACCAGGGAGAAAGATGCAAGGACAACTGAACGTAAACAAGACAGGATTAAAGCATTGCCAAGAACAGTCTTCCTTCCTGGCTTACTTTTATAGGTAAACATGGCATGCTGCATGCATCTGACAAACAGGTTTACACGGCAGCAACAGAATGTGGCCCTTTAGAGAGAGTCAACATTGAATTAGTCTTCGAAGCTGAGTCTTGAGAGTCTTTGGTCAACTGGAAAAGTTATTTAAGTACCTGAATTGTCTTATGATGGTTAAGAGTTACTGATGCCATGTGAATATTAAAATTCCTTAACATGGCTCAAGTTCCCTAGCTTGTTTATCCTATGTCTCTGCATATTGATCCTGTTATAGTGTTAGACTCAATCCCTCCATTACATTATTACATCACCATTCCAGAAAAGATCGGATACTTCTCTCACATCAACATGGTAAGGCACTCTAGACCAACCTTCTTACCCAACCTGCCTTTTTAATTCAGTGTCAGTGAATGGTGTTCTGAGTGAGACTGGGATCTTGTTAGTGCCATGCTATTCTTGAAGTAATTAGACTTTTCAGGATGAGACATGTTGACTGGCTTAAAATAATCAGTGCCCTACTGAGCAGTCAGCTGTGGGATCCATCCAATCCAAACTTCATGACTGGAGCATTGTAGTACCTTGGAAGAGAGAAGTGCAGGACAAATTCTGCTGAGAAATCCAGTTTATGCTCACTATGTAGAAAGCTTAATACAATTGATGTGTCTATTAATTGTAACATAAACAGAATATATGCAATATATCAAGGTGAGTTTCTAGGATGCTCAATGGTCTTTAGTTGTAAAATAGATACTTTTATGTACATGGATGCTATTGCTGCACTATTCTCCAAGCTAGGAAATGGAGCCAACCTAGATTTACATCAGGAGATGACTGGGTACAGGAAATGTAGCAACTATACTCAATGTCATTTGTGCAATTATATTATTGTTACAAAGAAAGAAAAATGAAATTGTAATATTTTTAGGAAAAATAGAACTAGAAAATAATTTATCAAATAAAGAAACTTAAACTCAAAGATATAATTTCTGCTTTATTTTCTTTCATGTGCAGATTCTAGATGTTAATTTTTTAAAATGCGTGGTTTGAAGTATAAATAATAAAATTATAAGAGGTCCATACAATGGACAAAAGCTTTTAAGGAGAGGGGAATGGGGTCAAAGAGAGAGAAATGTGCTAACAGAATACAGATGACATGAAGGAAGAGTGGAAGACACTGAGTAGGAGAAGTAGCAGGTCTAAACCCTCAAAAACAGAATGGCAAGGTGGCATGAAGTTCGTCCATTCTGTAGAAGTTAGTGCTGATACAAAGCTACACAAAATGAAAATGGCTTGCAGTGTGGTTCCAAAGGTGAAAACTTCTTCTCCCCAAGGTTGTCCTGAGTTCAGTGCATAGGACCCAGCTGGTAGAAGGGCAAAACGTAATCTCTAGAAATTGCCTTCTGATCACCACATGTGGGCCATGATTGGGCACATGTGTGTGAATGTTCACTGGAAGACAAACACGTGCATATAGGAGAGAGACGGGGGGAGAGAGAGAGAGAGAGAGAGAGAGAGAGAGAGAGAGAGAGAGAGAGAGAGAGAGAGAGAGAGAGAGAGAGAGAGGGAGGGAGGGAGGAAGAGAGAGATAATAAATAATTACATAAAAGTAAAATATATTAAAAGTGCAGTGAAAGCCTTGGCTCACACATGTATACTGCATACATTCACACACTAAATAGAATGAGAATTGAAACATAGGTAAAAATATGTTTTGTAAGGTATTTTATTAGTTCACTGAATATGTAAAGAAGCCTGCTTTGTCTGTACTCACTCTCCACATTCCTAAATTCACCCACCTTGTCTATGTATCCAATGTTGTATCTTCATTTGTTTTTGTTACCCCTAAAGTACAGCTATGTCTTTCAGTGTTGGATGTCTGTTCTCCCACTAAAATGCAGTCAACTTACTCAGGGGCAATGCTCTTGAAGAAACTGACTCTTTTTCCCCGACAGACATGAATTTCTTCAGCCAGGGTTGGGTGGCACTTGGTGCACATCCCCTCCTTTTGTGTGTAATATTCTGGCTTGTGCTTACAAGGTGCTTGTGCATGCAGTCACAATCACCATGAGTTCATACGTGTGGTTGCTCCGCTGGTCCAGAAGAGACTGTTTCCGTGCAGTCAGCTACCACCTCTCTCTTCATCTATTTGCCTCCTCTTGCTTCCTCTTCCCCAGTTATCCCTAAGTGTTGGAAGGAAGGGGGTGTGATGTGAATATTCCACTTAATCTGAGCATCCCACAGTATTTTATTCACTGCATGTTGACTAGTTGTGTGTCTGTTTTAATCACCATCAGTTGCAAACGGAAGCTTCTCTGATGAGGAGTGAGAGGTAAATTAATCAATGTGTATAAAGATAATCCATTAAGAGTCAGTTTAACGTTGTGCCCGTTTACCAGAATAATAATAGTATTAGGGACCTATGATCTGTCCAGCCAGAAAGTGGTTGGTTACTCCTGTGATGTTGGATCCACTAGCACACCAATTCATGGGCACTTTGTCAGGTCAGTCATTGATGTTGCTCAGAGAGTTCAGTGCTTGATAAGATCACTAATTACTTTTATACTCAGGACCTGTGTGTGCCACCTTCCAGAATAATGAGCACTGATATCCAGTAGGGATGAAGTTTTCAGGTCAATATCAGCTCCAGGTTCTGTGCCTCAAGGATGTGGTATCTTCAGGAACAGGGTCTCACTGTAAAGTTCTGGAGAATAACCATTAACATTTCAGTAGCTTGCAATTTTTAGTATTCTATGGGATCTCACTGGTCAGCTATCCAAAAAAGGTCACCCATTCCTGGCACTTTGCTTTCTATTTGCTAGCCTGTAGTGTCTACAAGAGGCAAGATTGTTTTGTTACTCTGTTTTCTACTTTAGAGATAGATAGATAGATAGATAGATAGATAGATAGATAGATAGATAGATGATAGATAGATAGATAGAAGATAGATAGTTAGTAGAATACATATATGTGTGTGTATATATAAATGAGAATTATATGCTCTATATGCATATAATTATATAAATGCATAATACATATGTGTATATAATATATATGTATCTAATTAGATATACATAGCATACCTATAATATAATATGTGTGTATATTTATAAGAGAGATATAGGGAGATATAGATATATGGATATAGGTATATTATAATATAATTATTATATGAGAGAGATAGGAAGATATATATGTATGAATATATAGAAAGTAGAGAAAAAATTAAATAAACAGAAATGAGGGGCATTCTACATAATTTATGAAGTGCTTAAATCAACTTGAATGTTTAAGTCTAGGAGTAGAATTGTTACCACATATTATTTTAAAGATATTGGTGTCACAAATAAAGAAAGACACAAATTTTTGACATCTGTAATGTGAGTGTCCATGAAATCACTCAGCATGTAAAATTAATTTAATACATGCTTAGTAATTTAATACAGAGTGACTTGTCCTGAATTATAAACACACAAACAACAAAAGTCGCTATAATAATAATACAAAACAGGTATGGTGGCACATGCCTTTAATCGCAATGCTTGGGAGGCAGGTGCAGGCAGATCTCTGTAGTTAGAGGCCATCCTGGTCTACATAGTGAGTTCCAGGGCAGCAAGAACTGCATAGAGAAACCTTGTCTCAATATAAGTAATAATAATAAAGAGAAACAGGTTATAAATCTGAGATAGCAGGATGGTTGGGACTGGAAGAAGGAAATTTAAAAGGAAACAGTTGTAATTCTATTGTAATTAAAATTTGTGAAAGATACACAATACAAAAAGTCCATGGATTCTCAGCTTTTATAACAGAAACATTGACATGAAATTGCTTAGCATATTTATAAAGAATTATTGAGCTTCATTCAGACTTCTGAAATATATTAAGTTGGAATTTATAGTTAACCAGTCAAAGGGTCAATCACTATTCCTTCTTGCTTGCAAAAGTGTCAACAAAGATTTTGTGATACTCAAAAGAAATTGTTGCTGCTGCTCTGTTTTGTTCTGTTTTTGTTTTGTTTGTTTTTTTTTATTCCTGAGACAGCATCTCATTATGTAGATCTAACTAACCCCAAATTTGTAATCATCTTGCCTCAGTCTTACTTGTAACAATTCCAGACATGAGCAAACACATCTGGCTCAAGCAGTTTCACATGGCACAGACTGTCTTTTAAAAAGTGTGTTCTGTGTCTATGAACACCCTTTAAGACATGCATGTCAGTGTTATAATCAGCCTACAGCCAACCTTTTCATAGCTTGTTTTTTTGCATTTTAAAATTCATAGTTGATTATATGAACTAAACAAGGAATGGGCATAGCTCCCTAGAAAGTGCTGGTAAATATTCCCAAGTGATTAAGAAATGGTCTGGAGATATAGTAAAGACTCTAATGGAAGAAGCCCTCTCTAGAGTCCTGGCTTCACATCAACACACACAAAAAGCTTGTTTTGCTTCTTTGATTATTTAAAGCATGCATTGTATAATTTGAAGTTTTATAATTCATCTGGGACCAAACTACTGCCTCCTAATAACATACACTATTATTATTCAGCAACTTGGGTTTTTTTTTTTTTTTTGAGTTTAGAAGAAGCACTGGACTGGAGAGATAGCTCAGTCTGCAAAATTCCAGCTTTGCAAACCTGAGTTTGATATGCAGGATATCCATCACAAACAAGGCAGCACTGGGCATGCTCCAGCACTGGAAGGGTGGAGACAAGGGGATTCTTGACCCTCTTAGCTTGCCCGCTTATCCTAATTGGTGATCTCCATGCCAATGAGAGGCCCTGTATCAGATACAGTAAAATGAAGTACTAAGGAACAACAAGGGAGGTTATCGTCAGGCCTTCACATTCAAGTGCACACACGTGTACACACATTTACACCTACATGTGCATATGCATGAACACACATGCACGCTTGTACACACACACACACACACACACGCACACACGACTACATACAAATGAAGAAACCCCACAGACAGGCAGTGGTGAAATTGTGCTGAATGTGGTAAAGGATTCACAAGTAAGGAAAAAGTGCGACTACACCAATCTTCACAATTTTGTGAGGATTCACCCTATTTTACCTGGAGGAATGTTACTGTCAGGCAGACTTCAGAGGGAAGGAAAACCTATTCGTCCTAGGGGGAAAATAATTCTAAGACAAAAGTTGTAAACGAAAGAAAAACATCCCAGTTTTAAAATTGGGTGAGGATAACGTCGCATAAATGTTTGCAATAATCTCTATAAACTTCATTGTGTGTTATCACACACAATGAACTATATTGGAATAGTTTTGTCTGCATGAGATTCTGATCACATACATAAGTAAGCCTGCTTTCCTGCAGCTTCATCTGTGTTTTGTCTACTGAACATTGTTTTCTCAGAAACAATCCTGCTACTTGCTTCACGGAGGGAAAAAAAAGCATGCACACACTTAGGAGTTAAAATCACCATTTTAATATTAAGGTTTTATCTGCCGTATAATAGGTAAACTACTGTGAAGTGGTTGCCTGTTTAACGTTAAATCTGCTTTGATTTTTGGCAGTTTAGTTAATTCAAATAAAATTTGTGAAGTTAGGCACTTTCAAGGAAGGGAACAGGGGAACCCAATTTAACCCAGAGTGTCTCTTTTCTTCTTCTGGTTTTCATTTGAAGTGCCCTATCAGCTTGAACTGACCAACTTCAGTCATTTTTACCCTTTTATTTTTTTTTCTCTAATGTAAACTGAAATTCCCTGCTGCTCGTGTTATTTTAATGTTTAGCATCATTTAATGAGCAGGTATCATTAAACTTAAAAGGTCCTTTTCTGTGTGTTTCTGATTAGTTATTGAAGGAACCAAAGGATTTCTTTTAATATATTTTGATGTTGGCCCATTTTACATTTAAGTGCCTTTTGATGAAGGAGAGAATAGTATTGCTTAAAATGAGGTGGATATCATTAAATGAATACTGGTCCACTATTGAGTTGTAGAATATAAATTGTTTACAAGTATCTTATATGATATTTTACATTATAAACTTGTATATAAAGATTTTAAAATAATTTGCTATAATTTTATTTTAAAATACATATAAAAATATATATTTAATGAGAGGATTTAATATTCAGGTTCATATATATTGTCTCTAGTTTAAAAGCAACAGAAATGAAACTTCATTTAATTAAATTATTTTACAGTACACTTCATTGCAGCCTTTCAATTACAGTGAGTAATAAACTAATGGCTGGGAAAAGAAAGAGACGCATCTAACCCTCCCACACTTCTTGTTTTATAATCATGCATACTGTACCTGGCATCACTAATATTTTATTAGTTCTAATTTTGCTTTTAGGAAGAAAGGGGTATCTCTGAGCTAAATAGCATGGAGCCGAAATAATGAGGCTAGAATGCAAGCAAAGGTCAGATCATGTGTAATAAGTTGCAGATGGCGTTGCCGTGACATTAGCATCCTCACAGGTAAAAGATGTAAGAGCGCTGCCTACTGGTAAGAAGCAGTAGTGTCCAGAGGGCACCTGAAGTTAGACAGAGCAGCCACCAAATGTTACTTTAGATACATGTTGCTGTTAGCTGTAAACCTCATTCCTGTGCAACACTCTCCCGGATAATACTATGCTAATGGCAAAGGCTTATGAGAGAAAAGATTCTGATATGAGTTTTCAGGGTTTTAAAATTTGCACAGAACTCGCTTGTGACTTTTTTTACTTTTTTTTTTTTTAAATCAAGTGATTCCTCTTAAGTTTTTCTCCATCTGGTCTTTCTACAATTATGCTGACTTTTTATTTATTCGCATGGTCAACATTTCCTGCATATGTTCATTTGCTAGTGTTCAGCTAAGAGGAATGAATAGCTGCTAGGTTTCAGTGGCAGGTAGATGTTCACTGAGACCAGAAAGAGTGTTATTCCATATGCAGTGATAAATATAAATCCTATCAGAAAAAATAAATTTTATTTCTTCTAAAGCTGCCTTGTGAAAAGTTAAGAAAATTTAAAAAATTAAGAGTGCTATTTAATTTACCATTTACTTCTCTAAGTTTCCCCCTTTAAAGAATGTTTAGGCTTTTTTTTCCTGTCCTAAAAAAAAATTGCTAAACTTTCATTGGCATGTGTTTCATAAAAATAACACCAATTTAGTTATAGTCTTGAAAAGGTTACACTTGAAATTAATGTAATTAAAATTCTAGTTTTATGTTTAATATTTATTGAGTGGTATTGATTTAGGCATAATATGATAGATTCACTTAGACGCAGAATTTATTTTTATATGAATTCTTATACATATTTTAGCTTTCTTTCCAGGTACACACTCCACAGGACCATTACAAACACTACACACTACTACATAGCTGTTGAGACCGAGGAAGCTGCTTTTAGTCCCTATAATGCTGTCACTTACACAGAGCAGCTCACATTCTAAAAAGTATTAGTTCGTAATTAAAGTTAAAGGAGAATATTGTCCAACCATCTCAGGCTTGTTTGTGGAGAGGAAGAACAGGGCCACCCATCTCATCCCTTCAGGAACAATAAACATGATCTGTTTATTTTCTATTTCTCCTTTTTTCCTCCTTTCCTTGTTTCTTTCATTTTCATGTTAAATCCTTACTTCTATCTTTACAGTATCTTTTTCTATGTCAATTTGGATTAATGTGCTGTCAAAATGTAAAATTGGTAATCAATTTGGAAGCATTAGCTACTGTTTTTGATATTTGCACCTGTATTTTAGTTACACAGACAAAAATGGGGGGGGGGAGAAAGCAGGTAGAGTAGGAAGTAAATGAAACAAGGAGAGAGCCCATTGGAGGAAAGGGCATAGCTTGGCAGCAGGTGAAGGAAAAGAGGTAGATTATAGCACAAGCAGATTCTCTGCATTAAAGGAAGGGGCAGTGTGAAAAGTAAATGTCTGTGAGGCTGCTGTGTGGTTTCCTGAAACCTTTTCATGTGCACAACACTTCACCGCATACGTAGTAAATAAGACATTCTCACACGTTTTAATGATATGTAGAAGGTATTAAATTTCTAGTTTGCTTTACTAATATAAAATCCCAATATCAGGACATCCTGGAAGCCATTTAATATTACAGAAAGTTGCACTGTGAGTCCTATATAGAAATGTAGCACATTTGTTTGCTATTCTGTTACCCATGTAACAGCAGCTGTGCCAAAACCTAGGGCTAAGAGTTGTCTGTGCTGTCGCCTTTACCTTTATATTCAGGTGCTGGACCCACACCACTGGGGAACAGTTTTCAGAAAGGGGACCAGAGAAAGACTCTACATAGTAAGATAGGCCAGATGACAATACTAAATCCCTTTTAACATTATTCATGCTTCTTCAGCAGAGAACAAGAAATAGTATATTGATTGGGTATTTTTTAATGTTTCTGTTCTTATGTCTATGTAAATATTGAAACTACTGGGCTTTTACTAGGCTTGTGTATGTACGTATGGTCTGTCACAAAAAGATATAGGTGGATGTTTAGGGATTAAGCTAAGATATGGTTACTAATGTCTGGGAAAGCTGGAGAAGCCCCAAGAGCCAGCACTGTAGGATCATGCAGTGAAGGTGGGCTTTGACTTTCTTCTATTTTATTCAAATTCCATAACAGCCATATATTTCTCATGTTATATTTAACTTTTGGCACACAGATTTTTAAAAAAAGTATGCTATAAGTATATGCTAAAATATTTAAGTTCTCAATTATTATATTATTATTTATTGTTTCATTTTTCATAAAAAACAGAGTGTGAATATTTTATATTTATAAAAAGAGCAATTTGAAATGCCTTACATGACTTTGAACGTATACACTCACATGTAAGATTTTTGTGATCTTTATTATTATCTGAACAGATAGGAATATCACAGTTTAAAATGTTCCTTGGCTTTTTAAAGCCAAAATTCATAGAAGACATAGTATTCTGGAATAACTTTTACAACCTTAATGATTAAATGGGATTTGAATCTGGCACTCAACAGGAAGCCGTATTCCTGCCCGTGAGCCCACAGAACATGATATGGTGACTTCATCACTTATTGCACATCCTTGGTGACGTCATCTCTGAGGAAACTCCCTTGTTAGTGAAGAGTTAGAATGGCAAGGGGAACGTGAGTTGTTGTTTCGGGGCCATTTACTTGTTTTTTGTTTTCTTCTTCCTCATCTATTGGTGACCTTGGATTCTATTCGTTGGAGTTCTGGAGCTCTGTCCTTTCTTGGAAAGGAAAGTGTTTAGATTTGGAAGTTTAGCTATTTGTTAGTATTAGGGGGAAAAGGATATCTGTTATTTGCTCGTTTTCAACTTGCTGAATGATTTTACACTTTTATGAACTCTTTGAGAATTTCATGAAATATATTTGATTATATTCACCCCAACCTGCCATAAATCATCCCAGAATCTTTCCCCACCATCTTTCCCCAAATTTCCTATGCTTCTTTTTCCTTCTTAAGTAATAGTTCCTCTGTTTGACCCGTTCATGTACTTCTGGGTGAGGGACTGTCCACCGTAGTGGGGATGACCTGCCAAGAGTCACAAACTTTGATTTTATTTCTTTTTGAATAGTTCTGACTATCAAATCCAGAATTTTACACATGTTAAACAGACACTTGACTAAGTAGCAACCGCCCTGAGTCTTCATTTGGTGTTTTACCAAAATTTCTGGCCAAGATATGTTTAGATTTTTAATCCATAGTTTTTCCTCACAAATTTTATCACCTTAAATGATTGTAAAAACAACCATTGCAGTTTGTTTAATAAATGACAAAATTTAATTAAGTGCCTATTCTGTCTTGATTTTTATGAAGTGATCCTTACTGCAAACTGGCCGACTTCCTGCCACACAGTCCTGTTTTGATGTTATTCTTGCTGTCTTCAGACACAGAGTCAAGCGTACACAATGGGAAGAGCGCGTGACCAGGGCTTAGCTCAAATTCTCACTGTTCTCATGATCAAACCTGTATCTCCTTGACTTCTTGAAAAGATGAATAGTTTTATATTACCTTTTCAAAATTTCATAAAATTAGTATAGCGCAGTACTAACTCAAGTAATTTTCATACATTCAATTATTTTCCCTTTTATCTTCAAATGAGTATTTTAACTTATGACTCTCGATTACCCTTCAAATAACTATGAACTGGTCCTGTCTCTCTGGAAAATTGTTTTGTCTTTGTCTGCCTTAGTTTCTCCCTTTGTAAAATGGGATGTTTATAGGCTAATCATCCTTGAATCATGAGTATTTTTTCTAGTTGATTTTATCTCCTCTAGTCACCCCCTATTCATAATTTCCCCCAAGGAATTTGGTCCAAATTAACGTCTCCCAAACACTGCTAACTTTGCCATTCCTCCGTCTGTGTGGTGATAAGTACCTGTGGAAACAGTGTGAACCCTTCTGACACCCCAACTTCAGGCATTACCTGCCCTACTCTGTCTCACTGCTGACTGAGTCCATTACAGGCACTCTGAGATGTAACCTGAGTACTACTGTGTCTTTAATTCTGCATTGCTGTATAACATTCCTGAATATGTCTTCTTTTATAAGGAGATGCCTAGGGTTTGGAGGCCAGTTTTAATTCTGGGATCTCATCCATGTAGACGTTGACCTCCTGCCTGTGATCTTTGAACTACATGCTCACCATACTCTAGCTTGCATTCTTATGCGTGTGTTTTGATACATACACTTCTTTTTTTCTTTCTTTCTTTTTTTTTTGAGACAGGGTTTCTCTGTAGCTTTGGAGCTTGTCCTGGAATTAGCTCTTATAGACCAGGCTGGCCTTGAACTCACAGCAATCTGCCTGCCTCTGCCTCCCTAGTGCTAGTATTAAAGGCCTGTGCTACCACTGCTGAGCTCATACGTGCATTTCTTAGTAGTCCTTTATAAAGATTGATTTTCAATTGTAATTTAGTAAGATTCCCTCTCTTAAAGCTGAACATAGTCCTCCATTCATAGAACATATAAGGAAGACACTGGAGCATATCAAAGAAACCTCAGGGGTTTGGATAAAAACAATAAAGTTAAATTTGAAAACTAAGTTTTATCTGCAAAACCAGCAATTTTTAAACTACTTCTCAAGGTTAACTGTGAGGACTTGACGTGCTACATGAAAAACAATTGTATTATTTCTGGATGTAATAAATATTTCCCTTGTTTCATATGGTAAAATGTTTCTACTGTCCGCATATAAAATATGGCACTGCACGGGTGAGCCTGACCACTGAAGACATGCTAAGGTTCTTGCCTTTCAGATGATGTGGAGCGTCTCTTGTGCAAGTTCAAATCATACTGAAGGCTTTGGAAAAGATGTCTCATCTATATTTAGAAAATAGGTAGTTTCCGATCTGCATTTGTCGACTCTTCTGGCGCTGCCATCTTTCTTGCCATAGAGAAGTGCGAACGTGAAGAAGGCAGATCATAGATGAAAGTGGCTCTATCCAAAGGGAGAGCTCTTAGCACCTGGATATATCACAAAAATTGTTTTATTATTTAGACAATCGTTATCTGGAGGCTTTAATGTGCAGATCGTGGTAGCAGATTCAATATGAAACCTAAAGATTCCACTTTCAGTAAATTTAACCTTTGTGACACGGGGAGAGAATAGGTTCCTCACAGGCTGTGATGCTGCAGCTCCAGAGAAACACTTAACTGGTGGCCAAGGAGAGCACTGCAACTTAAGATCTTATTTCATTAGGCGCAGGTCAGATTTTCATTTTGGTTTTGCAGTCTGAATTACAAAAGTGATGTGTTAATGTGTGTGGATTAATAGGAAAGAAATTTAGGTTATCTCCAAGCCTGCATATCTATTAAAATACTTAGTAAAAAAAATATAAACATAAACAAAAGTTTTCCTTCTCAAGTTCCAACAATGCAAAGCACACCTGTAATTCAAATGAGCCACACATTTGAAACACTACAGAACCCTTTCTTTAGCTTATATTAATCCATTTGAGCTTAAATAGGAAATAAACATAGCACTCTAATGACAGACACCACCGTTTTTTGAATAAAGGACCTTCACAGTATCACTGCAGAACAAAGCAGGCAGGTTCCACATGCTTCTGTTCTGTGAGAATTCTGTGCTTTAGATTTGCACTGGTTGAAATGGTGGCTGCAATTTAGTAAATGCCACTGATTTAGTTTAGATTTTATTGTTACGGTGTTGCAGTTCCGATAGGCTGGGCATGTCCTCCTGTTAGTTTGTGCTACTGCTTTCAGAAATGGTGTTTAATCAGCATCCTCACTCACTCTGTCTGGGTTGCTTATAGAGCCCTCTGCACTAGAGAGAAGAGCTAAGTCTTCCCCAAACTGGTAATTGTTCAGAAGAGTTTCAGTTCCTCTTACCCAGTTTAGCTGAAATTTGATCTTTCCTAAATCCTTCTGTATAATTAGCTCCAGGAAAGAAAACAACAAACAAACAAACAAACAAAAAACAAGATGAAATGTGACTGAATTGAGAGCATGCACACAGTAGGCCCTCAATTTGTGCTTTAAAGGAATAAGGAGAGTGCTGCGGTGTTCCTTGAAATATGCTTGTTCAGAGTAACATCACTGTCCTCAGAGTCATGGAAGGAGCAGGCTGATAGGCTAGCTCATCGTCAAGAAATCCAAAGATGTTTAAGGCTTTGCTATTCGGAAGACGAGGTTATAATAAAATTAAAACACACACACACACACATTCTAGTTGGCGACTTCTTTGTGAAATTGCCACTGCTCTGTTGGAGGACCCAAGTTAATGTTTTCCCACTGTCATACCTTGTCACAGGGTTATAAAAAGGAAGGGCCTTTGTTATGTAATATAATGTACTTACAGTCTTTAATGGTAGGTAGGTTTTGATTGTGGAAACTAATTTGTGGAATGTAACGTTTCGTCAACACGTGGAGTTATCTCCAGATGAACCGACAACAGAGTGCTGGTGGCAAAGGACCTGGGATTCTCCAGGATCACATGACCTGACAGAGAAGATGCACACTCTCTCCTAACACATCTCTCCAGGATTGTTTGTGTACATTGAGGAGTATTTGCATTAGTTAATTATTTCTTTTTCTCGTTTTTGTCACCTTTGTGTGTGCTTAGTGAAGCTTGCCATAAATTATTTAGGCCTGCACTGAAGGTTAATGCCATTGTAACCAGCCAAACTTGACGCACCCTGATCGAGCTTTGTGCGGGAGGTACCTATGGCTTGAGAGCTGTGTGAAACTGTTGCCTACAGAGATGGGCTCTTGACACTGTCTGCCAGCCTGAGGCTGTCCGCTTTGTGTCTGCTTTAATTGAAAATTAATAGTTAGGGGGTTGCTATGGAAATGATACCATTGCTTGCAGACAGCAAACCCAGCTTTTTGCAAAGAGACACTAGTGGTATTGTTTGTCCTTGTTGACCTCAGAAGTTCAAAAGCCCGGAGGAGGAAAGGAGATGCAAATATTTTACTTAAAAAAATGAATTTACATATTTATAACATTATTTTTGAATGTCAGAGATATCAAGTTTTT